>NW_010528196.1:89142-136852 GCF_000687285.1 Phaethon lepturus
TCTGTAGGAAAGGCTTACAGGATAATCTGACTGAGTAATGAAATATGAAAGCATACTCTGGAGAAGGGAAATCTAAAAATCCTTTTTGTATGTTGGAAATTAATTATTACAACTAATTTTCAGTTGAACTAATCCATTAAAACAGATCTTTTTGTTGCTATTTTGAAAATGTTGGGTGACCTAAAATAGATTAAAAAAAAAGTCAAATTTCTTCATTCATAGCTGTTTTAACCTTCCTTGTTTCAAGTGGAAAATGACAAGGACTTATGGTTGAGTCATGTTATTTAATTTCTGTTTTGTCTTAAAGCTCTTATTTCTCTATTTTTCTCTCCATCTCTTATTGATGCATCACTGAATCAGACAGAGGAGGTGGAAAGGCCTCCTTTGTTCAGGAGTGTATTGGCCTGGAAGCACAGTTTTGAGGAAACACTAGGAGGAGTTATGTGGAGAACATCATAGACCTTTATTGATCCATGTCAAATGAAAATGAATAGCACCATACAGAAACCTGCCCAAAACATTGGTAGTAGAGAAAGTCTGACAGATCATGACAAAAGTTTCTTGCTTCTGGGTGTTTTTTTCCTGTTTCCCCCCACCTCCTCTTTTTTTTTTTTTTTTTTTTTTTGTGGTGGTGGTGCTGCTGCTGCTGTTTTTGGGGGGGGAGGGTTGTTTGATTGGTTGGTTTGGTTTTGGAGTATTTTGTAACCAATAAAACTTACTTGCTTCTCCTTTGCTATTATGAAGGGTTTACTGTATCATGTTTCCTATAGCATATTTTGTTCCACTATCATTGTGCTTCATTTGTGACTGTAAATGCAAGTCAGTGTGTGAAATCCAGGAAGAAACATTTTGACTTCAATGCCAAATTTTAGAAAGGAATAATTGAGTGGGGCTTGTCAGAGGAAATATGAGCTGTACCTGGGCAGTAAAGTAAGGTATGTCTCTCAGGAGACTATGCATAGGAAGTTTTCTTATTGCCATGTCAATAGGTGTACATGTACGGGGGCTGGTGGCTTCATACACTGGAAAAATATTTGTTGGGGACAGCGGTTAATTTACTCAGCAGACAGAAAGAAGAACTAAATGTAATGAGAAAAATCAAGTTAGCAATAGTGTTCTTGAGTCCTAAAATACATTATGTAGAGTAAATATATAGAATGTGAAGCTTATGAGTGCAAAATAATATAGTTTTTAAAGGTTCATGGGATTTTACAGAATTAGTGAATCTTGTTTGCTGATTTGTGTCAGGAAAGATCTGTATATAATTTAGTAGCAGGTCAACAGATTAATTTGGAAATATCTTCTGCAGATTAGATGGAATTAGGTATTCCATCTAATCAACAGCAACAGTGAAGTAACTAGAATGAAAAAGAAGACGTTCTTTAAAGACATCTGATTTGTATACTCAGAAATTTCAGGTTTTATCCTTATTTTCCTCTTTTTTTCTTTTTAATAGCAGATAATGTAGCTGGTGTTGCAGTGCATTTAATTCACCATGGGAATATACAGAGCACAACTGAGAAGATCTTCAAAAATGTTCTCTTCCATGGAGAAGATTTTTCAAAGAGATTTTGGCATAAAGACATATGACCTACTTTAATAAATTTTTCAGCTTCATCCAGGTGATTTTTTTGGTAACAGATGAGGGGAACCAAGACGAGGAGCTGGAAAATGGTCTGATGCACTTGAAACAACTCTCTGTTCTCTGGAATTGAGGAAAAAAAGATCTCAGGCTTCTCCACCTATGTTCACCCAGAGACATAATGTCACTCGAGTAGATGTCAGAGTCTGGTGATAAGTCTCTGGTATGAACTGGACAGGTGTAGACTGAGGCTTGCTTTTTCTCGTCTGGAACAAATGCTGTAATCCTGAAGACACTAGTTTTAATAAAGTCACATGTTTTCATGTCAAGCTCTTTGAAACATCTTTCATATATTTCTATGTGAAATGTAGACATTCCTAAAATTGTGAACATTTTCAAGGAGCAGGCAAAGGATTTCTTGTTCCATTGGATTTTTCACAATAAGCTAGGGTCAGTAAAGGCAAAAAGCCACATCCTGAAAATCACGACTAGAAAAATACATTGGCAGGAGGTTAAACGGGTGGTATGTCTAGTCAGATAGCTAGATAAAAATCTTTGAACAGTAACGTTCTAGTCAAACTTTTAAATAGCTTTGAAGTTGCTCTTCCATTTCTCATATGTAGTGACTGATCCTTGGTCTTGTTGAAAAGTGATTATTACATTTTTGAGACATGTGACATTTTATTTTTTTGAGTTTTTAAAATACTTTAATGTTCAAGCATTTTTTACACTTGAGTTTCTATAATTAACACGTAATTATGTTTTATGTGTTCAGAAGTTCCATATAACATTGATGTGAGCTTTCTTAGATATAGTGAAGATAAAAAAGATACTATTTTAAATAGAACTGTCTGAAAGATAATGATGCTGTTTCACAGCATCTGTGAGATTTCAGAATTTGTTTTCGTCCCATACTGGAAGTGACCAGACAGTCCTCTGAATTTGAAGAAGTCTTCATTGGAAAAAACAGTGATACTTATCTGAAAACTTTTGAACAGCTACGAAAAACTTTTTCTGTATTTTTCTAATCAACAGTAGTCTTGAAGTTCAAATTATATTTGTGTCAAAAAGAATCACCTGTAGTGTGTTGAATCATTAATCTCTTAATACTGAGTAGGGGTCATTGTCTATAGCTATTTGATTTTTGTGTGGTTTTGCTGTTTTGTGTGTAAGTTATACTGTCCCTTCTCCTGTCAGAAAAGTCCCCATGTTTGTGAAAATGTAGATTTTCTGACAAGTGCCAATCAGTTAATTTTTTTTCTCAATTAAATTTCCATGCGTGCTGTAGTAGGCTTGTGAGTCTCACATAACATTAAAGTAATAATTAGATGTCAAATAGACTGGCCTTTGCCCAGTATTACTCCTCAAATAAAAAGTGGGAGGAAAAACAAATGGAGAGTTTGGGTGGTGGTTTATGAAAGCATCTTCTACATTAGGAAATACTTTCAGAGAAAACACTGAACTCTCTAATCTTTGAGTATTGAAACATGGTGTTTCCCCTTCAGGAACTGCAAAGTTAATGTAGTGTCTGAGGAAGAAATAGTAACTCTCAGTGGTGAACTTCCTGTGCTCCTCACATAATAAAGACAAGGTGAATGCATTAGCAGTTATTGGTTTTGGTGGGGGAGAAAAAAATGGGGAATGCTTATATTTTGTTCAGAAAGCAGAAATATTTTACAATGTGTTGGATGGAAGAAAGCAGTGTAGACTTCCAAAGTTGATTTTTTTTTTCTTTCATTGTCAGCATGGTATGTAGTAGGACATGGGTTCCTAGAAGATTGCCTATATTAATATAGGCAGCTATTACTGTTACTATAGTAATAGGATAAATATTGCTTTGAGTGGTAAAATGCTGCATGATTAGAAAGACATGGTTTATAATTATGTTTAGCTGGATGAACATGTTTTCTTCATGATGATCTTCAAGAAGGCAACTGGTTAAGGTTAAAGGGGTTTCAGAGTGTGAATGGATAATTAAGACAGTTTGCCATCTGCTAAGCAGGAAAAAGAACAGTCTAAATAGAATCACACACTCCAATATGGTAGCATAGTAATAGCTGGCAGGAATTATACCTATTGTCCCAGTGATTATTATTTCATTAGGCTCAAGACTAAAATAATTCCTTCTCTTGTGCAGAGAGGAGTGTGGCTTCAGAGTACAGCAATCTCATGGTACATACCCATTTATCACACACAAGAGAAAGAATATTACATAGAAGAAAAAAATGCAATTTTATTAGTTTCTGTTGAAGAAGATGCTCTATCGTCACTTGGTCATTTTATTTATATCAAGATATTCCTAAGCCATTTTAAAAGCAGTCATAACAGGTAACAGATTTAAATTTTATGTCGGCTGCATTAATATTCAACTCTGATGGATCTGTAGTTTGACCCAGAACCATGTACAATATCCAGAATGTGAAATTGTTGAACACTTAAGGAACTGAGACTTTCACACCAGGTATAAGACAGAATCTACTGTGCATCATTAGCAGGGGCAGTTTTTTCTGTGTCACAATTTAAGTTTTAGATTTATGGAAGATGGAAACTCAGACCGCACAGTGCAAACTCATAAGTATTGAAACAAAGGGAAAGGCTCCAGGAAATTCACTGAATTCAGAGCTTCTGAGAGGTGTCTGGCTTTACAAATCAGACACAATCTGTAACCCCATTGCACCAGAATATCACAGCAGCCATTGTTGAAAATAAACAACCACAAATGAATCATCATCTCTCCAGACGAGAGACGTGGGACAAGCTGCAGGTACACCTGCAAGTGGGTAGAAGAGTAATGTTGCTTAATCCTCTTGCACAGTCCCCCAGGTTGGAAGGTATATCTCTCTCAGATGGAGTACGAGGGAAGGAAGTGAACACGAACTCTGTGCATTATTTTTGGTGCAGTGTTCAAATTGCTTCATGCTACACTATGAAAGTTATTAGCTACCTTGACACACTGTAGTGTAGTCAACTACATGGAAGGCAATGTAATGTAACATGATATATCATTAATCTGTTATACCAGTTTAAATAATTTAAAATAGAAATAAACTTCTACCTTCACTGACTAAATGATCTTTGGAAAAGAATTCAGCAGATTATCCACAATTTTAGCACCTGGATGTCTCTAATGCAAAAATTAATGGCTGTGGCTTTTAACCATCTGTTTTACAAGTATGCTAGCGGGTTCGAATACGTGTTACCGAACAATAAAGGTGGGTTGTGGAAAATAGCTCTTTTTCAGGACAATTATCTTCCTGTACACCTCAAGAAAAAAGTTGTTTGTGAAAGCTTAGAATCCTGTTGTTTGGTTTTTTTTATACGGGCACAGGTAAGGAACAATACTGTCTAAATACTTATCAAGGCATCTACAATGTAAGTATTGAATACTGATGAAGATTCTGAAGGAACCATTGAAGTTAAACCTAGATTTCATACTTTGTTGTCATGACTTTCAGATTCTGTTCTAAATCTTGGTTGATAGAACCTGCCTTTACTGGTCTTCAATAAAGGTAATTTAAGGTTGTCATATAAAAGATCATGGACCGTCTCTTACACCGCAGAAAACCAAAAATCTTTCTCCTTTCAAATAGTAGATAATCTTTTTGCTGTCTTGGAAGTGTAGGGTACATTTAGGCTCCCCCTTTCTCAGATGTAGGATGGGTATATGTGTGTATAATTACAGGGCAGAGGAGGGAGGATGTCCATTTACTTTGTAATCTGGAAAATGTCTATTGAAAATTATGTGTTGCAACTTGTTTCAGTGTATTATTTAAGACTACCAAATATTTTATTTCCGAAGGTGTTTTTAGGACTCATGTGCTTCTAGTCTCTTAAAGGTGATGGAAAGTTTAAGGGAGGAGAAAGGAATAAAAACAACTGGGAGCCAAGAGATAACAACTTGTTTTGACTTGTTGTTTGAACCCACGGATCATCATTCCCTACAGATCAATTTTACTAGTAAATTCTTTTCTTTCTTATGTGATATTTGAACCAGGTACTATTCAGAGGATGTATCCAATGAAAACTTCTAAGCGCTGACTGCTTGTTTTTCTGGGTCCTATAAAGCAATCTCATATCTCCAGAATAATTGTATTACTATATTAGAATCAGGAACTGCTCTCACATACACATATATTAGGATGAAGTTATTTCAAATTTAGCGGTGTAAAGATATTTGCCCGTAAACTTAGCTTACATATTTTTCCCTTTCATGCTTCTTACATTGTATTTCAATATATCTATTCTTTACTGTCCATCTGCTGACACTAAGTAATGTATATATTTCTTGGCACTGAATGGGTTTAGTGTTGTCAGTCATCCAAGTGATTTGATCATTTATAACCAAACAGCTTTGCTTGTTTATAAAACTTTTCAAAAAGAAAAAAATAAAGATTCTAAATTAGATTAGATATATTTTTTTATTATTATTTCTTAAGTTTTATTGTCAGTTTTGTGGTACTGATTGCACTAGTCTATTTTTCCCTGCTTAATTTAACCTAAGACTCTGTTCTTCTTCTTTTTTACATTTATTTCTGTTACATCATACAAGTTAATTACTATTGCTAATTAGTGCAGATTTAGTTTCTTTTTTATTGGTTTATATCTCTTTTGTTTCAATGCTTATGAATAATTCTTGCAGCCTGCTTTAATAGTTTTGCAATGGAAGAAGGTAGTCCTGCTCCACCATAACAAGTTTCAGATATCTTTCCCTCAGTCATCAAGGAGGTTGGGGTAAATCTGTGGAAATTGTTGTAACTGAAGACAAGCTCTTTCTCACTATTATTAGCAGGAGGTAAATAATCTATTCATTTATATTAACTGCCAAATGAATGAGAAGACACTGAAAATCTGTGAAGTTCATCTTGCAGAGTGTTTGCTGAGATGGGCTGGGTTTAGTTGGCTATAGGATGGGAAGTGTATGCCTGCCCCCAGGTCTGGGGCACTGCTGCAGCTCCCCTTCATGAAGCAACCTCATACGATGGTCTTCCAGTCACTACAGCGTTGCTGGCTTCTGCTGCTAGCAGTCATATCCAGGCAGATATTTGGCAATAGACACAAGAAGTACTTCATAGTAGCTATGATTGCTTCTGATTTTTCTTTCTTTTTGTTTTTTTTTTAATCCTCACACCTATATTGTCAATACGAGCTTTTGGCAATTGTGATTCCTGGGCACTGGACATCTCGTTTTTATCCCATTTATTTAGCTTGAACCCTTTCAATGGGATATCTTTTCTATTTAAGAAGATAGAACATCATTAGAAAAACAGTGAGCCAAACAATATCATAAGAAATATCTGTCACTGTAATAAATCACTATCAATATTTTTCAGTAATTCACAATGACCTGTGTTGTTTTTCTTTTACAACACCCCCATTATCCATATGTATTTTATATTACATTTACATATTCAAAATCACGTGTCAAAATCCTTTGCCAAATTATTTATCCAAGAGATTTCTAACCTTTCACTCGTTTGTAATCAAATCATTATTAAGTGGTCACTGCCTCAATATTCAGCTATTGACAGGGCATAAATCACATTCTGCACTTCTGATCTCTAGAAATTGCACATCATTCTTAGAAACAGCAAAATAATACTTGTACACCTAAATTTAAACCATGTTTCCAGAAATGTGGGTTTGTGTGCAGGAAATTAGTGTACAAAAAGTCAGTGTGAGCTCTTATGGAAGAGGAAGGTATTTTATTATACAAAATCTCTAGATGAGTTGACTTTGTGGTGGGGGAGTATGAGTGCATAAACACTAAGACGTGTAAATCCAGCTGCTGTAGACAGGATCACTGGTGTGCAACACATGACAAGACATGTCAGCTCTCAAGCCCTCTCTAACACCTTCCTGGTTTTCTCGATTGATGAAAAACTGAGTTTTGTACAGGTATTACATACCCTCTAAGACAAAGTTTTACTACAGTGTGGTCTTGGAATTTTGCTTCTCTCATCTTCCACAGATTTTTATATCTATGCTGCCTACCGTAGCTAGAGTAGCTAAGGACGATGTGTACACAGGGAGCCTGTTCTCAGAGCTTGTCTCAGGACTGTCAGCAGCCACCAAACAAATGTAGGTGTATACGTAAAAGATTAGTTAAAGCATTTGTTAAAGCTCCAGCCTGCTGTCATAGTTCTTCTATGAAAATTTCACTTTTTCTGATTCCTGCTCCTGTGTCAGCTGTTTACCTCTCTTCCAGTCTGGTTTGATAAGTTTCCCTTGTGCAGGTTTGCTAGCATGGATTTGAATTCAGGTAGTGCTCTTGTCTGGCCCCCTTAGAGCAGGTCTGAAAACTCTAGACCCGCCATCTAGACACTGACTAGTTCTGACTGGGTTCTTATCCTTTCTCATTATTCTCTTGCCCTCTCTAGAATCATCTCACATTGACTTAATTCTAGGTTTCAGGCTGAATTCTAAGTCCTGAGGGTTGCTTCCACTTCAGTTATAAAATTGGTTACTATGTTCTGGTCCTTCTTGCTTGGACTGTTTGATTCCAAAAAGGAAATTAACTGACTTTCCTGAGATGAGTGAAACAGAGGGAGCAAAAACCCATTAGAAAAAGTTAAAGCGTAACTAGAATTTGAAGTTCCACTAAAGAGCATTGTTCATTATTTAGAGTTATGACCTTTGTAGGTTTCATTTCATGTTTCTTCTTGTTGTTACTAGTGGTTTTGATTCTTCTTCTTGCAGGAAGTGGAATTCCTACTAGAAAATTGCTTATTATGTTTATTCATCATCACGTTACGCAAAAAGCTCGCACTTTCTTGAATTTAGCCTTTTAAAACCTCTATGAAGTAGCATGAATATTATTATCTTCACTTAACAGATAAGAATTTGAGACACGTTAATCAGCTTAGGAATTTGTGAAGATATTAGGAACAGAACTGATACCACATTAGACACAACTAAGACCCTGCCACCAGAAGTTCATTCCTCTTTGGAAATTAGATTAGTTGGAGTAATTGGGTTCTGCAGTCTTTCATGTTTCTAGATATTGATGATGTAGTAAAGCTTGCTTCTAGTATACCCTTGTTCTTCAGTCTTCCCACTTACCACTTTTGCCTGAAACACAGTCAGAGGGGGTCAGATGAACTCTTACTAGGGAAAAGTGAGTCCTGAAATATATAGTTCCGAAATATATAGCCTCTTTATAGCTCTTTTTCTATAACTAATCTTGTGTTTCTTGCAGAAACAATAAAAAGCTGATCAGTAGAGACAAGTGAGAAACCTAATTCTGATAAACTAACTGCTTGTCTAGTGGGATGGGTACACCAGAAAAAGAAGAAAGAAACGGAAGTAAAGGGTAATACATAAATAAAAAAACTAGCAACTAACAGTTACTGAAGAAGTAGACAAAGCTCAAATTTTCTGCATTTGGGAAGAAATATGATAGCTCCATGGTATGCGTATGCATGTAAATTGTAGGCTTCTCAAGTATTACAGTGATATAAAATTGTAAACCAAAGAAAATATTTTGTATGTAGCCTCAGTTTTTATGCAGCTTAGAAATCCTCCTGAATCTAATTTGACTTATTTTCTTTCCTCATTTTGAAAGCATCCTTCTTCTAAAGTAGACTCTTCTTTGACACATGGAAAAGTTCTAGTCTAAGTATCTAGGCATAATTCAGTTTTGCCTTGGCTTATGCTTATCTTAACAATATCACAGTTGACAGTTTTCCCTTCTGTGATTTATACCTGTGTTTTAGGCTTTTTATTACACCATGGTGTTGGGTTGGTGACAGAGACAGGCAAAATGAGTTTCACACAGCTTCCATATCTGGAAGCCTATTCTATTTTCCACTCTTTTTTTTTTTTTTTTTCTTTTTTTGTTACCAAGGCCCAGACTTCTTTATTTCTTTTTGTAGATAACAGAATGAACATCTCCAGTATCAGCACTGCATTTTCTTTTCTTGCAGCCTATCAGCCTCTTTTCCCACCTTTTGTCAGACTCTTCACATTAGAAGAAAAGAAAACTGAATGCTTATTTTACCGTATTCAATTCACCTATTCTATTTTCCATTTTGTATATGCATGTGTACCTTCCTCACAGGAAAAATACTTAAATTGTCTTTTAATACAAATAATAATTATTTTGAAATTATGTAAGACTAGGAAGCCTCTACATGATGTGTTTGAATGGACTATCATGGTGAAGGTGAACACGTACAGTGGTAGGTGGGTGCCGGAACACTTGAGTCCTAACCTTTCATGATCACTCACGACACATGTGTGAGGAAGCCTGGTCTGCTTTCAGGTTTGTAGAAGAATTTGTAACCAGGTTCCCTGGTTTTCTTGTGAAACTGCTGTGATATTCTGGGATCTTCACTAATGCAGGTCACGTTCCTTCATTTTTCTATAAGCTTAAAGTCAGCTTTAATTTTCACTAAGTTCTTATTTACTATTCTTTTTTCCTGTGTGCTGCCTTCTTTCCATCTGAGTGTCATTTTCTAACATTCGTTTTACTTAGCTTGGCAGGTGGAGATCTTGTTGGATGTATATCTGCTTTTGAAAAAATTCCTTGTGTGGAATTAGCACAGGGATGAAGTTAAGTATGTGCTGAGCACGCATCCCTGAGGCAAAAGCAAAACTGTTGGTGTTTTAGCCCACTCATGTACCTTGGTTTGAAACCTGAAGATTGTGTCAGCCAGGGTTGAAATTGTCTAGTACTTCTGTAGTACTTCTGGTGCTCCAAGGAGTACCTCACAATCTCACCCTTGCTTTACATCTGCGTCATACCGTGATTCCATGATAAGGGGGAGGAAAGACAGCATCCACTCTGGTAAAGGCTAACCCCGTCCAGAGCAGATGAACCTTAATCATGTTATACAATGATTAACTTCTTCTCTAAGACCCCCACATTGAGGCACTAGAAGCAAATGGAGAATTTAAGTTGTTTGGCAGATGAGACGTATCCTGTGTTTAGACTAGCCTGTACAAAATCATATTTAAGCAGTATGACACAACCATTGTTTAAACAAATAAGATTGTGTCATTTCATATCAGGTTAAAATATGGTAGAGTGTGCCAGATCATCCCACTGAGACTGAGCTGTGACTGCATTCTGCTGTGCACAGTATGTTCACTTTTCTTGTATTTTATATTGCAGAGGACTTTCACTTTGTGGGTATAGTCAGTGTAAATCTATTCATTCTAGTACTTAATCTGGTCAGAGCCAATATATTTTGTAGACAGTCTGTGTTAAAGCTTAATTCTTGTCATTATTTAGAGTAGTATAACTCATTACAGGCAGTCTGTGCAAGTCATGTAGTTAATCTGGTTACAGCTCTCAGTGCAGTCTACACAAATCACACACCACAACATTCTAATTACATTGTCAGTCTGCATTGCATAGAGTTTGTGAAAATTTCAAGGTTATTTAACTCTTAGTAAATGATGGTAAAAACCTGTGCCTTTTATGCCTGGACACAAGAATCCCAGTCTCCCCTAACAGGTTAGGAAATGTACTGATTTCTTTTTTTTTTTTTTAACATGGGCAAATTCAATAGAACCTTATCATTAGGAAGAAATGCTCTCAAACTGTGAATAAAAATTTCATAGCTGCAAGGGTTAAAGGTCCACATATTTAAAAATTATTTTGGAAATGTATGCTGGTAAAGTGACTGTTGACAGAAGCTTTTTCTGACGCTCTACAGTAGAGGCCAAAATCTAGAGGCTGAATTTGAATGTCATGACCTAATCCATATGGTAGTGTTATGAAGTAAACAGAGGTCACAGTGTCTGGAAGGTTTATGAAGCATTTTGGAATTCTTTTTTTATGTGCAGCAATGACAAATCTACATTGATAACAGACAGGAACATGTAAAAGGTTTTGTAGTCTCAGGGTGCAAATCAGAGTGTGATTCTGATTGTTCTGAGGTCAATGCACCAACAGTGGCAGTTTTTACACAAAACCAAAGTGAAATAAAAGTGTTTCTAGCGTATTGTTATTTTAAAGTTTTTGGTTCAGGGAAGTAAACTTGCATTTAATGGTAAAAGAAAAAGTTTCTACAAAATAAGAAGGTAATAGGTTTTGAGTAACCTTGATAAAATAACGTCCCTAAACTTCTATACTATCTAGTGCTTATTTGGAATTGTAATGTATATATACAATAGGTAATATTATTCAGTTTAGTGAAACAAAGATAGGTTTTCCTTTCTGTTGAAACTTTGCTGTTCTGAATGTTGATTTTGTCTTTTAATTGTTGCCTGACACCTCACTGAAATGTGCAGGGGGATCTCATCTTATATGTCTTCATAAAAAGAGAAATAAACCAGCAGCTTTTCATACCTTGTGTTCGTCTGTAGAAAACTATGGCTTCATATGGGGGTATTCCATAAATTAGCATTTATATCAAAGCATGATTTTGCTTGTCTGGAGCATCTATGAGTGAAGTTCATCTCTCAGAAGCGAGCTCTGGGTACACAAAACAGCATGTTGATGGTAGCTGAGGTCTGTAAGCAAAACAATTAAATCAACAAAGCACCGACTCTCAGCAGGAATGAAATTAGGTGCCAGTGTTTTCTGGTTCCACGAGAAGCTCAATTGCAATGTTTTTTTCACATGCCACTGTGCTGGAGAGATGTGCTCTACAGCTCTGAGCTTCATCTTGGAAATGGAAGGGCCAAGGCTCTTTCAGAGCGGTTGTTTATCTTCTCTGCACACATGTGAAAGACCTTTATTGGTCCCTTTGCTAAACACTTGTTTCAACAACCTATGGCAGTGAATTGTATTTGCTGTAAATAGGCATTCTTGCATTTGTGCCCTTCCCCTCCCTCCAACAAAACAATTACTACAGTTTTGATGACTTTTTACGTCATTTCTAGGTGAGTGGTGGCTCTTCTTAGGGAAAGTAAGTCTTCCTCATTGCATCTCTGTGTTTGCTGGCTACTACAACAACAAGAAGGGCTTCTGTGTTGGTTGTCCATGTTACAAGCTCACTACTAAGGTTAGTTTGTAATAATATACCAAACAGTCCTTGACCTGGACTTCAGTGCGTGCTTTGAGGTACCACCCTATACAGTTTGTGTAGAACCATCCCTGCCATGACTGTCCCAAATAATCCAGCAGGTATCAGAGGAAGCTCAGTAAACAGCTGTCACCCAGCATCTCAGTGTTTTCACATCATTAGACTTTGTATATTTCTTAAAAGAAAAAAAGGGAAATTTCATCAAAATGCAGGCCTTTTAAAATTTTTTTTAAAAAGTACTGTAAGCATAAACTCATGTTTTCAATTAAAATTGCAGTGGAAAATCTGTGAACAGTTCTTGTTTTGCTATTTCTTTTTCTGAAACTATCTCTGAATCTTCACCATAAGCTAGACAAAAAAATACAGAGGTTCATTCTAGAGATTTAAGTACTTGCAAGACAAAGCAAAGAGCTATTTGAATGGGCAAAGGGGATTACATCTTGCTTCATATGTCTCTGGCTCTAATTTAATGGAGAAAAAACTACTGTGCAGTTGGATATATCCCTAACAGCTTCGAGTGGTACATGTCATTTGTCTGGAGAAGTAACAAGGGATTGTAGCTACTGAGCTAAATACAGACCCAAGGGATGGAAGACAGCAACATATGCGGCATAATGAGATTTTAGGTCTCTCTTTTACAATTGCACATACAACATCATGTAAGGACCCTTCTTCAAACTGAATGATGGCTATATGAGTGCAGTGGCTGTCATTCTGTTTGACAGAGTTTTATCATGTGGTTCACTGTTTTTTCTTTCAGGCACCAAGCTAACAGTGTTTCCTTGTAAAAACAAAATGCTCTTTCTCAAAAGAAAAACAGTGTTATTTTGCAGCCTGGCTGATATTTCACAATCTACACCCCCCCACACCCCCTCCCCCAAATACTCCTGGATTCAAATACTGAGAGTGATTAATAAAGAAAACCTAAAATTAGGATCACAGAAAACTTGAGCCTTTAATGTTCATCTGTTGTATCAGAGAGATGCATAATATTTTTAGATCAATTTTTAAATCATATAACATCTGTACTACTCCCCATAATGTTGATTGAAAGAACCAAGATATGTACGCTTTTTGTAGCTGAATTTCATATTTCTATGAGTAAGGACAGCAGTTCTGTGATAATTGCTCAGCATTCTATTCATGTTCAGTTCCTTTGTTTGTGTGACTTTCAGAATAGTCATATTCTTTTCTGAAAGATGCTTTGTGAGAGCATACAATTCCCTTATATGGTGGAGCACTCCCTGAACAAACACTCACTCAATGGATGGTGTTTTTTATGAAATATTGCAATTTATGTCACTGTATGGCTTGGACCTCAAAACATAGACCAAAATAATGCTGTTTTGACACTGTATCAACACAGCAAAAACATTTTTTTCTTCCCATAAAGCTTACAAATAAGGTAGCAGACAGGATATCAACAAGAGGAGTGAAAGGAGGTAGTGAGAATGTATTGATCAGCATGAATGATCTCAGCACATCAAAAACTATGTTAGCTTTTTCTCAGCTGTGGTAAGAAAGCAGTCTTCTGAGAGAAGATACAAAAAATGATGGTGAGTCACTCAGTGGATTTTTATAGGGAATTTCACTTAAACCACAGGGACGTTACGACAAAGCATGCAGGGATTTGGAATAAGTGATCAGTAAGGCTAACGTCACAGGCTGATTTATAAAAGAAAAAAGGACTCTGCATAGAGAATGAGTGGTGAGTAGGGAGTAGGGACACCTTGTGTCTGAGAGAGTCTTTGTCCCCAAAGTGATATACCACTGGCAAAGTTAGCCATCAGGTAGAGCTGCAGCACTCACATCTACTGCAGAAGGGTCTGCAGGCAAGGGGGTGCACACCTGTAACATGCATGGCACAGTGGGTGGGAGGCATGCACATAACCCTGTGAGCAAATGTGTCTGTGTGCGTGGCTAGACAGTTTTGGGATTAGTGTTGAAAGGGTGCCAATAAACATCTACAAAGTGTAAACATTTTAAGATGCTTTAAGTGTCACCTTATTGTGGTTTATCTGTTATATCCCTGACACTGATCCTATATGTATAGCTCACTGATTGCTGGTTAATTACATATCAATAAATCAATTAATAAATAACTTCAATCCTGATTTGCTTCAAACCATGTGCATTGAGCAGTTTTGCCCTGTACCAGATGTCAGCTAGGAATAGTTTTCTGTGGGAAAAGCAAAGACTGAAAACTGAATGGAAGAGGGTCTTGGGTAGCTCAGGAGGAAGATTTTGGGTGGGAAAAGAATGCTGGAAAAACTTGAAAGAAAAAGAAAGTTTGGAGTATGAAGAAGAATTAAAGATTTGAGGAATGGATGGTAAAAGACACAGACATACTTGCACTTGGAAGACAGAAAAGAAGATCAGATGGAAAAGCAAAGGGGAATAATACTGAAGCAGATGAGAGATCATACAAAAGAATTTGGAGGATGCAGTGGACTTCAGGGGCAGGTGAATGGTTTATAAAACAAGAGTAGATCAATAGATTGTGTCTGTGAAATAATAGAGGGGGAAAATGTGGGATGAGATGGGAAGGAGAAGCAAGTTGCAAAGAAATCAAGATTTTTATTTTTTTTTTTTTTTTTTTAATTTCTGCCACTGGCTAGTGGGAGTCTATTCAAAGAAAGATACAGTAACAGGATATTTGAAAAAACAAAACAAAACACCAAACAAAACAAAACACCAAAGCAGTTTCAGAGGGGAGTTGATGCAAAGAAAACTTTGTAACTTACAATCCAAGTTTTAGTTTTACTGGAGAAGTGTACTTATTTGGAAGATAGGCCAAAAAGAGGAGAAAATGTATTTGAAATCCAGAATAACAAGAGAATTTTTGAAAGCATAACATTAGTTTATTAAAAAAATAGTTTCTTTATATAAAAATATTTATTAAAACTATTATGTGAAATATTACTTAGGCTGCTGTCCAAGGTATTTGGATATTTTTGTCCTGAATATGTAATTATATAGTTTCCAGATTCTTTTGTGGTTCAAAAAAGAAATCCAATTTGTTTTATGAGCATCCTTCTCAACTCATTGTCTGACATCTTGGTTTGCTTTTTTGTATATTTGACCTCTAAGATGATGGTATCTTGTTTTTCTTATCTGGTAAGTTTTAGTTGAATGACATATTTATGCCTTCTCTATAGAAGGTATGATATCAAGTTAATAATATATACATTCTGTAATATGCTTACTGTCAACTGGGATTTATAGTAAAAAAGAAAGAAGGAAGCCTGTGAAGCAACTTTTTTTTCTGAATCCCACTTCTGACAATGCAGTTCTTCAACAAGAACAGAGATTTAAGAGTTTACAAAGATGACAGTTGTGATTATTATAGTCCGTATCTTTTTTTGAACAGTGACACTGTGAAAGCTGAAGTAATGACTTCAGAGAGGCTTGAAGAGTCATGTGTCAAGGACACACTATATTCTGGGTGCCCCGAGAACTGCGTTCTGCCTTGTTTGCCGTATCAGGTCTTGCTTGTCTAATCTCCCGTACCAAAATTCTTAGAACTCTTGAAATCTCTGCACTTGGCATTAATTTTTTTACAGGTATTTTTCATGATCTGTATTAATTTTCCATTACATACATGACCTCTTATTGAAAACCATGCCCATATTGTAACATTTTACTATATAAACCAGTGTTAATAAAAAGGGAAATTGTTAAGTGGGTGGAAGGAGGGAAGGAGAAAGTAAACATAGCAGTTGTTCCCAGTAAGAAATAAAGAAGGTATGTTCATCAATTTGCATAATTTTGTTGTATAAAAGGAGAAATTTTTTTTCATTTAAATGGTTGTTGCTTTAAGTCCTGAAGTTCAAATGACAGAACAGAGCTACAGACTGAGGCAAATTTATACAAATTGAAATTGAAGAAACTATCTGTGTGAGACACTGTGATATGGAAGTATTTTGCTCAGTGTTGTTAGCAATCAAGAAACACTAACAAAGGAATTGGCTTATTTAGTTACTTTAAGAACAACTAGTATTAAACTCCACAATTGACGAGTACTTTGACAAGAAATGAGGAGCACTGTAGTGGTAACAGTGACTAAGTATTCTTGAAAGACTGACAAGAACTGATGCATGTTTAAAGGGAAGACATAAATATTTTGGTGTAAGGAAACTTATTTGATAGGTGTTTCATGTATTACAACTTCAAAAATATTTTCACTCTTGTGGATATGAAATAGGAATCTATCAATCATTAAGACTTTTACTGCCTCGTATCAGTAAAAACACATCTCTGTTATCATGTTACCTCTCTGAATGGAGTCTTAGGAAAACACTGCCACTTCGTACATTCATACAAAGTGTCCTTTTGTACACAAAATCTGTGTTTACTGATAGAAATATGTGAGACTGGAAAAAATAATTTAAAGATTGTTCCAAGTATACATCCTGCTTTGCATTACAGTTATGAACATAAGTTAAGAAATTTAAATGCTTTAGAAGGTAGATGACAAAGTATATATACTGTTTTAACTTTTTATGTTTTAGTTTTAAAATACCTAGAAGACACTTCTAAAATGAAAATATGAAAATGCAGACACAAAATTAGAGACCACAGTGAGATCCTAAGCTGTTGAACTTGTTCCAAAATTGCATAGCCAGCTACTTTGAAAACAAAAGAAAACCAAAATTGTCTTTATAGCCACATATAGTCCTTTTCAACTTTTCCAAGAGGGAAGTGTATAGTTCATGGTTTTCTGAAGAAGTCTATCTTGTCTGGTCTTGGAAACTCTCCTCTTGAGGCGATAAATGGAACATTACTGTCATGTCAGGGGTTCAGTGTTAAAAAGGATGAATTAAGTGTTTGAAAATAGAGATTTAGTGCTTTTAGTAGCACTGGAAAGAAGGCAAGATTGAAAGTGCACTTTTATCAATCAGTACATGTGTGTTAAAATCTGATAGACTAACTGGCTTGAGGGAGTATTACGCTGAAGGAAACAAAGACCCTTTCACTCTTAGCACTTAATCAACTAGTAAGCTATATGAACCATTAGATCTACTGGTCATCAAAGTCAACAATCTTACCACAAGTAGGATTTTTTGAGGTCATGTGTTAGAGACAAATAGAATTCATTTTTGAAATGTTTAGTGATGTTTTTATCATGATAATAAAAAGATACACCTGAGCTTACGTTTGTCTCCTCAGTTCTTTGAAACCCCCTTGTGTCCTTCTGTCCTGATGTCTTTCCCCAAATTATACACTTTCTTGAAGTAACTCAGTTCAATAAATGTGACTTTAAAATAAAAAGTCCAACATGATGTGAGGTTGGCAGTTGACATCATCTGCTCAAAACTACCATACAATTTCATAAATCTTCTCAGATTCACGCACTGTAAATGTTGAGCTGTGGGACTGGTAAATTTTATGACCCCACATTTCCAGTTCATGACTTCATAACTGGACATTTGCAACTTTCAAATCTTGTTTAAGAACTGTGGCCTTAATGTGTAAAGACTTCATGCATGTGAAGAGCAGAGGAGGGCATTTTATTGCTGAAGTTTCAGTGCAGTTAAATTATTTGTCTGGGGTTTGTATGTAATAAAAATTCAGAGGACAGTAGTTTTAAGGTAGAGTTATCTACTGAATGTAGGCTTAGGTATAAGCATCGGTAGGCTTTAGCTTAGGTATAAGTAAACATCATAAACAGTATTGATTATGTTGATATTTAGCATGATAACCTGGTACAAGTCGATAACACATAAGATATAATTTCCTATGTTCAGCTATTAAAAAATTAGGCCTAAGGATATGGTAATAATCTGTTAAGATATTTGCATAAGCTTTATTAAGAACTCTGTGTTTAATCAAAACTTGAATCAGGGATTTTTTTTTCTGTTGTTGGTATGTTGATATGTTACAGTTTTACATATTCATGCAGAACATTTCATATTTCAATTGAGGTGAGACTAGGTATGCCACAAGATCTAGAAACAGGCTGCTTTGGAAGGATTTATGAGATACTATCAAAAGTAAAGAACTGAGATAAGCATCAGTTGTAAAGAACTTCCTATTCACCACCTTAACCAAACATGGAAAAAAAATCTGAATGCAACAGCTCCCTCAAAGCAGTTCATAAACATAGATCAATTTCATACAGAGACCTCTCCATTTGTAAGAATCAAGTTATGAGTTCAAGATTTTGTCCATGTCTTTGCCAAAGGATTTACTTTGTCCTCGCAAATTTTCCCTTGGCTGCCCAGTGTTGCACCGACCTCAGGCTCAGTGTTTAGCCAAGGGTAGACTGGATGCTCTTTAACCCTTGGATCTGGGCCAACAGTAAATGCCTATCCATTTTGTTTCCATTGAATATGATTTTTCCTGTTCTTTGACATAAGAAAATGCATCTGCACTGAGGGCTTGTGGAAAGCAGCTCTAGGAGACAGTAATGCCTATTCAACTCATACTATTCTTAATAAATAAATAAATGAATGAATGAAGAATGAAGGCATATTCATGTCTTAGCATTTTCCACAGTACTATTATATATTTGAAAGAAAATGTCAATTGCTATGTTAAAGCCCTGCTTTGTGATTTGTCAGAGGGACTTTTAACTATGGGTTTTCAGATGAAGTAAGAGATAAGCAAAGAAAGCTTGATAAGCCAAACCTGAATCAAACTCAAGACCTTTCTGTGTTTTAAATAGCTTAGATCATAACTGAATTCATTATAACCTGACACTTCACCAGTTTCTTGCATGAAGACTTTTTCTGGGGGTAAGTATTTCTCAAATCAATGCTAAAATTGCCTTTTAAAAAACAAGCCCTAAATGCAAATGTATGATCATTTTTATCAGTAGAGGTAATTTCTTCTAATTTGTGCTGGTTTTGGCTGGGATAGAGTTATTTTTCTTTGTGGTAGCTAGTACGGGGCTATGTTTTATAGCTGTACTGAAAACAGTGTTGATAGTATAGAGATGTTTTCATTATTGTTGAGCAGTGCTTACAGAGTCAAGACCTTTTCTGCTTCTCACACCACCCTACTAGGGAGCAGGCTGGGGGTGCACAAGAAGTTTGGAGGGGCACAGCCAGGACAGCTGACCCCAGCTGACCAAAGGGATATTCCATACCATACGACATCATGCTTCAGCATAGTTGCATTTGGAGTGATGGTGTTTGTCTTCCCAAGTAGCTGTTACACTTGATGGAGCCCTGCTTCCCTGGAGATGGACGAACACCTGCCTGCCCATGGGGAGTGGTGAATGTATTCCTTGTTTTGCTTTGCTTGCTTTTGCTTTACCTATTAAACTGTTTTTATCTCAACCCACGAGTTTTCTCACTTTTACCCTTCTGATTCTCTCCCCCATACCACCGCGGGGGAGTGAGCGAGCAGCTGTGTGGTGCTTAGTTTGCTGGCTGGGGTTAAACCACGACATAATTTTTGCTTCTAATGCTTTAGATTGACAGGATTTCAAATACATAATATTGATAAGCAAAACATTATAAGTGGTAAAGTGTATATTCGTTAGGCAACAAAATAAAATTTTGAGATGGTTATGGTTTATGAGAGAAAAAATTGCAAATGCTTAAGAAGTGTGTTAAAACGTTTTTACTTTTGTTTGTACAACATATTCCATTACGGTTCAAAGGGAACTGCCACTGTTGTTGTGCAACACTTGAAATTATTGTATATCTCTTTCTTTTCCTGGACAAAAGGGATAAAATTATCAGCTGTATGCCAAGGTAAATTTCAATGCATTTTCAGATGGGTTGTTTACTCTTATAGATTTTCTTTGGCCAATATAATGCTTGGCATAGATTGGAAGCAATTGTGCTCACCATCAGAGTTCCCTCAGTCTCTCAGTACAAACTGGTTTTAAACATGAAAATAATCTTTGAATGAAGTGAATTCTGCTGAGACAATTAAAAAAAGAAAGAGTTTGGGTCAAGAGTTCTGACTGTCTTTTCATATTAATACAGTATTGCTTACTTTTGAGTTAGTAAAAAAAATTAATTCCATATTTATAGATATAGTTTCTAAAACTTTGTTGCCATCTAACTCACTTAAAAGAATGTCTGAAAAATAAGCCTCTTAAAAGAAAACATTTTCTCTAGGCTACCCTAGAACTTACTGAATAATTCATGGAAGCCATTGAAATAAACACAATAAAGAATGAAGCAGTTAAACAAATACACTTCTCTGAGCTCTGAGTTTATACATTTAACTATTTGTTCTATGTGCAAGATTTGGTCAACAGTGAGACAGGGAAATAATTCTAGGGAAAAAGTATACTTAGAGGATTATTTTTTTTTCTAATAAGGTATTTTAAAAGATAGTAAACCGTTGAAGACAGAACCTTTGAAAGGTCAGTGAAAGTTTTAGAAGACTACCTTGTTGACTGAATGCATTTATAAGCAAAACATAACATGGTTTTGATGATCTTCCTCCAGGTGCTATTTTTCAGGGACCTTTGTTGTATGAGGTTTGCTGTTCCCAAGATTTGCAGGACTGGTTAACCAGGACAGAGCCGTGGCTGGGAATTGCAAGGAACAAATGATACTCTGTGTCTTTGTGTATTGCTCCCTTCTCAACCACCTGTGGACAAAGCGGTGGAGCCGTGGCCTCTACCCAACTGTATTTAGGAGCCTAACTGAAGCAAATAGAGTCCTATGAATGTCTGCTTGAAAAGAAGGCAAAATGTTCTCTTTAACACTTTTATATGAAGCACTCATACGCATAACTCAGAATGAATGTCCATCCTTCCGTATGTCAGTTATCACAGAAGTTCTGACCATCAGGTTTGTTCAGCAATTTCCAAGATGAAATAACTTGCAGGCAACTTTGAAACAAATTTGAATAAAATCTAAAACCCTTTTGAGGAGTAAATAAATTTTAGATCAGATTCTAGGGCAGGGATTGTTGTGTATAATATTAGCTATGTACAATATGTTTCTTGCCTTGTTTGAGAAAAGATATGATTCCCAACAGCTGTTAAGGTCTTTAAGATTCACAGTAAAATTCTACATTTTCTGCAATAGGTAAAAAACTGAAACAAAAAACCCAACACCTTCCCTCCCGGCCCCAGTCAGAATCTAGCTCTATGAATTTTACTGGGCATACAAAAAATGTACAAGATTACAAAATTCTTTTCTCATTCTCTTGTTTTTCTTAGTTTCATATTGTAGGAAAAAAACAATAGTCAAACAAAAACCACCACCACCAACAAACCCTACAATGCTTTATTTTTGTTTCCAAATAGAAAAAGTTAAGCTGTTAGCTTTTTTCAAAGTAGAAGGAAATGAAAAATTATCCTTGAAATTGTAACAATATTATGATTTTAACCTGTTCTAAAGATAATTTTAGTGCTAGCCTAGTTATCTCTGTGATATTTTCAGTTACATTAAAGTCATCTCAGTATTTGCTTTTTTATTAATGGATTTGGGGTTTTTTATTATTTACTGGTGCATTGGTTTACTAGTGTAGTGGTATTAGGTAATTACATGGATAAATATGTTTAATATAAAAATGCTTTCCATCTTGATTTGTGTTACATGGCATGTTTAATAAAGTAATGTTCTTGAGATGAGACACGTTAATGCTGGGAAAAAAACAAGTCTTAACAGTGAAGTAAACCTAAGATTTAGACCAAATCATCTTGTAAGTGAAAACATTGAAAAATATTTAGGGTGGTCTTATATGTAGGGATGCTTTCAAGTTTTGTAATTTTTTCTCTGAACACTGCAAATCATCTATAGTTGTTTTGCAATAGGCATCCCTTAATATAAAATAATGGAAGTGTGTCCTGCTGACATACATTGTAAGACCAATAATAATAATAGCCCAGCTCTTTCTTTTTTTGTTTTCTTTCAATGTTCAGAACTCATGATTGGAGCA
The DNA here is from genome assembly GCF_000687285.1 of Phaethon lepturus. NCBI lineage: Eukaryota > Metazoa > Chordata > Aves > Phaethontiformes > Phaethontidae > Phaethon > Phaethon lepturus. Next base: position 111,553 of record NW_010528196.1, read on the forward strand.
ACAAGTTAGGCAAAATGCTTGGTGTGTTGTTGAGTTAAACATGCACACCATAAAATAATCTTTAAATTCCTTTATTCAGCTACAGGCAGAACATGTGTTATTTTTAAAAATGAGCATAGTTTTCTTATGCAAAGATCTGCAGCTAATATATATACCTATTTTACTGCCCTGAGCACTATAAATATATGTCAGGTTTTTCTACTGTGAGCACAACCACTCAGTGGAACTGGAGATGAGCTTGTAGATTCTTTGCCTCTCTTAGTCTGCTATAAAATAAAAAAAATAAAATAAAAAAAAAAAATCAAAGATGAAAGCACCTGAGTCAGAATGGATGCACCGGATCACAGTCCTCAACTCTCCACACACAGAGGCAGATATTATAGGAAATGGGTCAGTTTGGCAGTACGCAAACTATTCAGATTTGGACATCTAACTATGAGTATGTAGTTTCTGACCAGCTGCTGTGATAAGAAAGCTTAAAGCCAGATATAGGTGTAGTGATGAGCTTCACTTGCTCTTGATATCCCTGGAAATGTTTCCTCTTTCACAAACTCTTACATTTGCAAACGCTTAGGATTTTTGTAAGTGGTAAATATGGACAAGGAATTAGTCTGACACAAATGTTGCCAAAATCAGTCTTCAATACAGGAAGCTTAATGTGAGATAATGGTCCTTGAGAACATGAAGATTGGGAATGGTGACCCAAGTAAAAGATAGAGCAAAGTGATTAGGCCAAGACTTTTCCAGATGATGTAGAAAAAATTTCCTAAGTGTCACTATAATTTTCTGCGATGATCAAAATCCTCCACTGGCTGAAAATGTTTATTAGAAATACTAAAAAGAGATGACCCATACAAATATTTTAATATACTGCTTCTGTATAATTTCTTCTTTCATTTCCATGGGGAAAAATTTCTACTTAATTATAAGAGTTCACAGTCTTAGTTTTATCACTTTTGGCTGCATGATCGGCTAACTGGGAATATTGTTGGCAAATCACAGAGTTTAGGAGTGGTGAACAGCTTCCAGAGCACATTTAGCATATCTCTGAGTGCTACTTCTTGAGCTTCATGATTACAGTGTACACAAAATATCCAAACTCAGTCCAGTTTTGCTGCTTTCCTTCCTGGAATTTCTCTGCTGCCTCCAAGAAACATGCAAATATTGGACTGGAAGAGAACATTTTTTAGTATTTGATTTTTATGCAGTATACCTACAAGTCCACTGCAGAGAAGATTTTATGTAACTTCACCCAGAGGTCCCCAACTTTACACTTTGATCTTTTCTAAGTACAGCTATCAAGCAGTATAATTATTTTTTCTCTCTATTGACTTAACATGTGATCCTTATTTCTGCGCAATAAAATCACTAGAAAGAGACAATACCATAGGTACCACAGTAAGCTTCATTGACATTTATTTTTTCTTTCTGATTAAACTCCCTCTGTTATATTATTAGTACAAATCAAGTGTCTGTTAGAGTTTTTATCTAGAGATAAATAACTTATTGAAAAATGTTAGTTCAGAGAAACATTAACGAGTACAAAGACTATATATTTTAAATTATTGTCTCTTAATTATCCCTTGGATCCCAATATAGCTCTTGAAATTCAGTAGGTGGCATTCATTTATTTTGCTTAGCATGTAATTGATACGTTTTGTTTACATGTATCATATCTGGCTTGGATCTTTGCCACTGAATGAATATGTCTCATGGCAACCTGTGTTATAAAAAAATCATAATTTAAAAAAATTCTTTACAACATAATTCCAATTTCTTTTATGAGTGGTACCTGACTCTGCCCTTTTCCTCCTTCAAGAATTATACTATGGCAAATACTTCTGTAGCTCTTGAAAATTATAGCTCTTTTATTTTAAGACAGGACTAAAAGGTTTTCTTAAATTACAGATTTAATTTTCTGAAAACAACACAGAAAAAAACTAAAGAAAAGCAATTCAATGGGTAAGATTATGTCTATAATGGCACCTGACAGCCAGTTTTATTTGGCAAGGTTATTCTGACTACTCTTACAATGAAAGTCAGGGTTAAGAGGAGAACTTCTAGACAGATGACTTTAATCTAGTTTATACCAACTGCTGGTTTTGTGGTTTAGACAATTACCTGAATAAGTGTAATTAAATACCTCACTGGTACCTTGGGGGGGGGTTTCAATTTTCTAAAGGAAGTGCCACATCAAAAATCCAATATGAATTTTCTTCTAAATGCAACTAAAACTTTTTGTGGTGGGAAAACACCTACTTGTTCATTTTTTTAACATCCAAAGTTCCCTTTTTAATTAGATCCTTGAGATCAAATGAATGAAATTGTCATATACTGCATGTGTCTGAGAATAGCTGCTTGAGAGTAAGAATTCTACATCATATGGTCTGTAACCCACCACTGCCCTCACATTACTCTACTTTCTGGTCAGCCAGTTTAGCTCTTGTACCTGGCTTCAGGTAGGCAAACAGTGTAGGGTGGGGTTTTGTTTGTTTATACAAACAGTTCATCTGTTTTTAGAAAGCAACATCTCAAAATGTTCAGATGTTCAGATGAACTTTTGATCCTTTTTTTTTTCTGTATTGTATTTTTCTGTAAACTTTCTGCAGTGCATATATACTGGTTCTATGTTCTGAAAACATAGGGTAACTATAGTAAGAAAGAAATGGATCCTTATCTCTCCCTTTGTAACATGGATTATACATTTACCCTAACTACTGTAAAACAGTATTGGGATCAAAGTTGTGTGAATCAAATAGCTTTTAAAAAAAAAAAAAATTCTGCTCACATTATTCATTTGATGAAAGTTCAAAATCAGCAGTTTTCACATGGAACGTTTCATCCAATGATCTTTATAAATATTGATTTTTCAAACAGCTCAAAATTTGTATGAAATATGTATTATGCTACCCAGATGCTGCTGGTTTTATGCACTTATGTCACAAAAATATAGTAAAGAGCATCCTCATGGAAACAGACATGAGACAGACTAGCAGGGCATTGTGCAGTTGTTGGGAAGGAAAGAGTTATCTAGGAAAGGAAAAGATTTTGGTTCCAATACCTGTTGTGGTCTATACATAAAAGCTTTATTTCCTGTGTGGAAATACAAGATGGGAAGCAATTTATAATACATTTGTAGCCATTACAGCAAAGGAACAGTCACTTCCTAACTGTAAACCTAGTGCTGGCCACAACACCCGTCAGAATAGGATGTACAAAGGAAAGTCCATATTAAAAAAATCATTAATGTCAAGACATAGATAAATTAAAATACACTAAGGTATAACACTCTGCCCAGAGTCTTGCAGCAAATCAGTGATGAGAATAGGGCATTAGACAACAGGACTTACACAAAGGCATGCTTTTGTTATCCCGAATCTCAGAAAACGCAAAAATAGCCACAGGTTTCCTCATTTTTTGTCTCTGTCCCTGCATCTTCTAATGACAAGCATGTCTACCAGGCTTTCAAAGCCAAGCTAATGCAAATCAGTATTTTGAAGAAAATTTAATAGCCAGAGGTATCAATTATTTTATTAAAACTGGAAAAATGAATTGCAGTTAGTATATGTTGTTAAAAGAGTGCAAAGCCTGGGAGGTATTTTTATTTAATTTCTTTCTTTCTAGAAGTTGTGCAGCAGTCCAATTGTTCTATTAATAACCATTTGACAACAGCAACAGGAAATGTTGCTAGTACAGTTGCATTGGTATAATAATGTGGGTCACTTGATTTACATAATGAAGTCCTTCAGGTGCTTTAGTAAAAGGTATACTGATGAGACTTATGTACTGGAGAATCTGGAGTGCTTGTTCTAACTATATGTGTGCACAAGTAATTGATGAAGAAATACTAAACCCCACATTTAAGTCAGATTTGGCACGCTCAAAAGTTAGAGAATTCACGTTTGGAGCTACTACTACATCCTTAATTCAAACCAGCAAAAGGTGTGGGGCATTTGCTGTAGCTACAAAGTAGACCCGATTCAGGTGCATTAGTAAAAGGTATACTGATGAGACTTATGTTCGTCTCCTGGAGAATCTGGACTTTAGTGCTTGGTCTAACTATATGTGTGCACAAGTAATTGATGAAGAAATACTAAACCCCATATTTAAGTCAGATTTGGCACGCTCAAAAGTTAGAGAATTCACGTTTGGAGCTACTACTACATCCTTAATTCAAACCAGCAAAAGGTGTGGGGCATTTGCTGTAGCTACAAAGTAGACCCGAAAGGAAAATGTTGGCTTTATATTGTCAAAGCAAATCATTAACAGGAGATTTCCAATAAATAACCTTATTAGTTATAGGAACCTAAAGAAATATATGGGTTCTAGAAAATGAGTTCTAAAGATGCAACCAAACATTGTATTGGTAACTTTGAGCAGTACTATAGGATAAATTAATTATTTACAGTGATAAATGTAGTAATTTGACCCAAAGTCAATCTGATTCCACCTAAGATAAGGATGGGATCTAGTTGACAGAATCCTACTGTAGGAAAAGAGTTCAACCTCAGGAGAAACAAGGAAACTGGGTTTGGATTTGTTTTGACCCCTTTCCCAGCCAGCACTCTTCTGGGACACAGTGTTTTCTTTGGAATTAAATCTATATGCTATATGGCAGTATTAAGGAGAGATGAACCTTTGTGAAGCAGGTGTGAAAATGAACTCTGTTCCTGTGACTTCAAAAGACCATCTGTTTCTTCAGTAAGTGCAGGAAAAATTGTGCAAGAATCCTCTGTTAGGCAGTGGTGGAGGGAGACTAACAAACATGTTTGCATGTTAATTCTTCACACTTTTTGTAATTAAAAGAAAGAAAATAAATAATAACTAAAATGAAATGGCAATAAACTGAAACTGTTCTATTTCTATATCTAGTTACCTATTTTCAGCTGCCTTTTTTACACCAGCATAGAGAAAGGCTCATTCTGTCGTTTCCATTGATAAAATTCTGCTTCCTCAAAGAGATGAGCGCTGTGTTTATCAGCTTGCTTATTAATTATTCTTTATCATCAAAATACTTCACTTTTAATAACTTACTCTCCTTTGTAATTAGATTATCTCTTGGATTACACTGGCGTTTTCCTTTGAGGAATTATTCGTATTTGATTTCTTTGTATAATTGAAGATATCTATGTTGTATTACTCAACTCCAGTCTTTACTGGAGGTAGCTGGTATCTGGGATGTGGGAATGGTAAGAGGTGAGAAAGTTTTGGTCATTTCAATTTGCAATTCCAACACGTTCATCTTATTAAATGTTTATTATCACGTCAGAATTATATCCCTGTGTATTTATTTTATAAAGTAATATTCTTATTATTGATGCTCGCTGTCTTACAAACAGAAAGGCAGTAAATAGGAGGTAATTTTTTAAGAGACAAAGAAATAAAGGCAGTTATTTGTCCTTGTAAATCCAACAGAGAATATTATTTTCAAAAAAAAAAAAAATACAACATCACAGCTCATACCTGAAAAATGAAAAAAATATATACTTAAATGTGCTGGATAAACCCAATATCAATTTATTGTGCTCTTTTGTGTAAATTTAAGGTAAATTAGTTCTGTATTGGTTAATTGAAAGAAATTTTCAGGCCACTTTCAACTATCTGAAAGGAACAGTATATAGTGTTTGATTTTCTTAAAGGTCATTAGCAGCATTCATGTAAAACTATGATTTTAAATGTAAAGGTTTGATAAAGGTTGTAGAGTTGCTATTTTTGTAATAATATTTTAAGATCCTTCATTTTAAATAGACAAGGCATTACTTGAGTCCAGTATTTGCTTAACTGAATGCTTTTGAATGAATAAATACGAAAATAGGAAAATACTTTTGAAAGGAAATGATTAGTTGAAACAATCGGTACCAAAGTGAGACAGCCTTAAATTGCTGGGGCTTTTGGTGTGTATCTGTTCTTGTGTGTTTATTTTTTTATTTAAATATGGCATCTGTTGCCAGAAACAGTATGCTGATACAGTGAGAAGGCACACCTTTTTTAGAGATCTCTGCAAAGTGAGATGGGTGGGAATTTTTTATACCTCAGTTAGGAAATGTTAACATCCTAGTTACTGATTTTATATGTATTCTCAATACAGACTAGAGACTTACGTGTCACTACAGTTGTTTCCTTAGTATTAAAGTAAGCTGCTGCAATGGCATCAAAAAACCTCAACTCAAACAAACCAAAAAACATAAAGAAAAGGAGTTTTATTGCTTGAGATGGGTGAATTCAGTGTTTGTCATAAGTACCAAATAAAACAAACAAGTAAAGTAGGTCCCCCCAGATTGTTATGTGAAACCCCAGAGAGCCAGAAGTATTTATTTTTCTAGAAAGAATCTGCACTACAACAGATTCAATTGGAAGTATTTTAGAGATATTACTGAGAATTGCTGCCATGAAATTTAATATTAATTACCAGGATTGTTAATCTTGTTTCACATATTCACAGCTTTCACAGTCATGTGGGACATGTCTGGACTGAAATTAATGTAGGTTTTATTTGCATTCATATGGTCAAATGACTTCTGAGGGTATGAAACAAAATAAGATCAGGCATTTTCTTATTGGACCAACACAATACATTTAGGAAATCTACAATACTTGCAAGTTTGCATTCAATTTTTGATGAATCCAGAGATGTACATGTACCATCATTGCTAATCTTGAAAACCATAGGTTGTTTTATCTTTTTTTTTTTTTTGTCTGAGTTATGCAACTTTAATGCTGATAGAGAGGAGATGAGATGAAATAGCTGTCAAGAAAGACCTAGGTCTAGAAAGTCCCACTGAGCTGATTTACCTATGCTGAGTAAGAGTTTAAACATGACTGTTCACAGGAAAAAAGAAAAAGTGAAATTCTAGTTTCACCTATGAATATAACTAAGTGCACTGTAGGGTTTGTTGTTGTTGTGTTTGAGTTTTTTAATAGGATGGAAGACCACAGATTTTCTTTATTCAAACACTATGTGTTGCATCATTGGTGGCTCCTATTCCACAATACGCAAAAGTATATGCAAAAAATAAATATGAAGGAAATGAGTAAAAGTGAAGGCCTGTTTTATTTATAGCTTTTGGGCCGTTTAGGCATCAATATTTCTCATGTCTGCAGACTGTTTTGGTAATGGCGTATTTGATTTTTAAAGTAGAGTTTTAATTTCTCTCCCTATCTTTTATCTGTAACTCTTTCCATATAGCTTAAGACAACTGTGACTAGTCATATTAATCACTGCTATCTCAGAGAAAGTGTTGGGTTTTTTTTAAGATGGTGAAGAAAAAAAAGACTTAACCATGTTAAAATATCTTGGTGATACTGCTACTTAATTTTTTTAATGTTGTATAGAAAGAGCATTTATGAAATAGAAAAAAGCATAACTATATTAATTTCTGTGGTGCTATTGCCTCTATTTTAGACGTATTAGACACCTATTTAATTTTATTCCCATACCCAAATTTGCATCAAGAGCAACATCAACACTTTTTTTCCTGTAATTAAACATGTGGAATACTTTAAACTCTTTACTGTTTATTTTGCTAAATACAAAGTAGGCTTATGTGCTTGACTTGCAGCAGAGATGAGGGCTCAGGGTGATGAGGACAATCCTAGAACCACTGGCTCAGGAAATGTGACACTTGCAAGTTGGTGCTCACTGGAGAAAAAAATGCCAGCATTTGTTTGTCTTGGGCTTTTGCTCTTCCCTTGCTGCCTGCCCTAGGCCTTTCCCAGAAATACTAGGCTAGTGTCCCGATCCAGTGTCGGGGAAGGTTTTGATGTGATCCTGAGAGCAAGATTAAGACACAAACGAGAGGGAAGGTTTTGATGTGATCCTGAGAGCGAGATTAAGACACAAACAAGGTCAAATGCCAAAACCAACTTTTATTATCAACAGTAAAAAATTCGTAGTGATAGGACAGAATGGAATAAAAAGACAGAAATCAAGCAAGGATTTGGGACAGAGTTGCAAGGATAGTGACCACCATTGATCCATGACGTCCCAGGGTCCAAGCTTCTCGATGTTTTGGTGGTGGGCAATCACACGGGGCAAGGGCTTGTCTTGGCAGTCCCTTTTATTCTCATTCATGGGCTGCGATTTCCATGACAACGACACGTACTTGCCCATCTGCACATGCGCATTCGCTTCACACAGCTCCAGCCCTGCTCCTCACCCGACTATCATGCCGCTGTTGCATGACACGATGGTGCACGATTGGGTCTTGTAGCACCAACTGAAGGTCTCCGTGGCCTTGCAGCCACTCCCATTGCCAGCTGAAAGAATCCTCACCCAGAAAATCTTTGAGACAAATGACCCATGGTTCAGTCTCTCACAGTGAGATGCATCACTATCTGAGCCAGTAACATCATCCATACTTATATAAACAATAAGAGTAGCATTTCAATCCTTAATAGCATTCTTTTAAGACAATTTCTGTATAATAATACGGTGTTTAAACCAATGCACTCCATACTAAAACTTACTATGAAGGGGGTGTAGAAAGTATCTGATATTTCTGTTTCAATCAATGGACCCAGGTAATCTCATTTCAGTCTGTATGGTGATGCTGTGTGTCTGGAACATTTACAGAGATGAATCCTAAGTGTTTTGGTGGAGATAAGCAGTGGGAGAAGCTCCTACCTCAGCAACAACCTTGACCTACCTTGTTATTGTGTAGGAAGTGAGGTTACAATACAATCTTCGTAAAATACAGGTTGAGGGTCTCAGTGGTGCAGTAGAAACATTTGGTAATCTTTTAAAGTTGTGTCTTGTTAAAATTGTTTTGTTTATCTGTTACTGTTTGCATCAAACACAACATCTGCCCCAAAAATATGTGCCACCGCTCTTAAAAATTTATCTGTGTTTCACACTGGCTGCAGGCCTACGGTTTCTTAAGAGAAGTCTGTGCCCCATGTATGAAAGTCATCTGGTTCTCATTTATATTTTTTCTCTGGAAAGCATAGCCTATTTCTGTTGATTAGATTTTGCAGAAATCTTTCTACCTCATGCTTTTACAAAAAACTTTTATGAACCTCTCCCCTGAGCCAGGAGGTTGGATCAGGAGACCTCTAGAGGTCTCTTCCAACCTCAGCCATTCTGTGAGTCTGTAAAAGAAGAATAAAGAACATGTGGCATGCAAGGATTTTTCTATTGTGCCAATGAATATGCAATCCACATATGACCTCAATCTGCACTAAATGAGTAGTCTGTGTAAATCCCAACAGCGAGTTCAAGTCTTTTGATCTGCAGTGATATTGTTTGTTCTAGCCTAAAGCATTGTGGCTTAGGTGCAGCTTCCTAGAATAAGTATTTTTCTGCAACCCAGGGTGAGTTGCAGCACTTCTCTATTTTTATGAATAATCTAAACGTATTAAACCCAGTGAGGCTGATGAAGGAATGTTAATTAAAGTTGGTACCTTTTGCTACATAGTCCACATTTCTTGCACACGGTGATGACAGGGACGTGAAGATCTGAAACAATGGACAAAGATTAATAATATTCATTTCTGAATGAAATAAGCACATATTTCTGAGGATTAATGACCTAGTGTCTCTTAATAGAGAAAAGCTGTTAGTGATGATAGAAAATGATATAGGAACTAGAAATATACCACCAATATTTTCTGATTAAAAACCTTAATATGATAGTCTACATACATTTCTGGATGAGATTTTACACAATATTGAATACAAATTAAAATCCTAGAGTAGGAAGAACTCTAATAATTCTTAATTCTACTTCTCAACTTTAACATGTCTTCTGCTTTTGTTCTGGATTTTTCTAAGGTCGCATCCCTACCTATCTTTCAGATATATTCTTAGAGTTGTTTCACTGCTTCCAGAAAATGGGCAAAAAGATTTTCTCACCTGTCATATTAGTTGCTTTCCTTTTTCTCTGTGTAAATGGTAGACAGCTTTACCCTCAATCGTGCCTTTCTCTTCCTGTATTGATGCACTTTTTCTCATTATTTCTTCTATATTTCTGAAATATCTTCTTACAAAATATATGACCATTCTATTTCTTAAGAACTACTGTAACATTTTCCTTTTCCTATCAAACTGACTTCCAGTAGCTAAAAGCATTTCCTTTCTATATATATCCCAAACAAGGTGGGGGGAAATGCCTTGCATGTAATATGTTAATGCACCTGTAATACAGGCAAGAGTGACAACAATGTGTGCCCATTACTCAGGTATGTTGAACAGAATGAGGTGCAAGGGCTGTTTTTCTACCTATCAAGTTTGTAATACAACCTGGGGCTTTTATGGTTCTCAAGGCAAATTCAGACAGTCATACGTTTCACTTTAGTAATCTACCTATCTCAACTTCCAGCATAAAATAAACTGTCCAGTTGCATTGTAGCTACTCCTGAGAGCTTACGTCTGACTAATTGTATCTTTGAGAAAGAAGCTAGTCTGCTTTTGAAAAGCTCAAGAAATCTAATGTCCGCCACTTTTTATTGGTAATTTGTTCAAGTAGATTTTATAGAATGTATTTTACTTACATCTGGTTATCAAAAGGAAGACTGTATCCTAGTGAAATAGCTGATTCTCCAAAAAAGTCAAATAGAGTACTTTTCCACAGATACACTGTATTTTTCATCCTACAGTTTCCAGTTCAAACTGTTACCTGTTTGTGTTGCTCTACACAAGTGTACATCCACAGAACTCAGGGATGCGCGAATACCACACCCGTGCCACATAGCTGTGGCAATGAGGGGATCTGTTGAAGGTAGTCTATCTTCTCCACACACCTAACTAATCTGGGCATGTGCCCAAGTAACGTATCCTATTGTTTGCCCACTATATTGCATTCTGCTATGTAATGCATCCTTATCTGCTAAAAATATTTTAATTTCTGGCTGCAAAGGCATTTATATACTTGAAAGCAAATAATTTGTAATTTTTTTGTTCTTGTTAAAAGAAAAAAAAAAGAGCAAGAAGACTGGAAAATCAAAATTTTGAAGTCTCTGACAGTAAGCAGTATTTCCACCTCTCAGACATTTCTTTGTGACTATACTCCACAGAGTGCCTCATTGTCATCATTATTTTCGGTATGTGGAGAGACCAATAGAATATAACTTTTCCAGACTGATCCTAGTAAAGATACAGAGTTAGATAGCATCATTTCACTTCTTGCACAAAATCATATAATGCCATCTGTAACACACATGGTTTGCATCGTTTACTTAGCTAATCCAGCTGCAGCCAACCGTGCTAGTTAGCATGGGCAGCACATGTTCTCCCATGATCTGTTACAATGCTGGCTCCCTCTGTAATCCCATGGCTCGTTCTGACAAGTTATGGGGTAATACTGCCTACTGGTGTTTGTTCCATCTGGAGACACCTCTACATTATTACTCATTTATAATCTTTTCCTTGCCATGTTACATGCTCTGTTAACTTACATTATGCTAGTTGACATTTTCTCATCTTTTGCGGTAACTATACCTTAAAACTATTGGAACAATGCCTTAATGCTCAGGAGTATTTGAAACATTAATTCAGCATTAAAGGCTGCTCATTTTTTTCATATTAATATTTGAGTAAAGTGGAAAATCTGATTAATGAAAAGAAGAAAGACTCTGGGTGAATATGACTTGTCTGAGGTCATGCAGAGAGTCATTAGTAGTTTCGATCCCGTACTCACCCCCAAGTACTGTTTTTCAGAAAAAGAAAAAAAAGAACTGGTTTGTGTTTCAGTCAACCAGTTTGTAAATGTTAAATTCTGCCCAAACGACAACCAGCACCGTAGAACAGATTAAATTGCCTGCCTCGGCAATAATTCAGTTTTGGATATTTCTCTTTATTTATAGAAGTACTTCTGTAATTTTGTCCTGCAGCTGTACACTTAATTTTTGTCTATCTGTCCCCTTGAACCTTTTCCGAAACTCTCACTGGGAAGTTTCAGAAAACCTGCAAGCTCGACTGAGGGAAAAATCTGTCTATAGGTAGTCTGATCATAGAGATACAGAGACAAAGGAACTGTTTTAAAACTTGTGCCTTCAGAGCGCAGATGGCCTGTTTAAGGCAGTCTAATGCTATTATCCCCCACACTGGGTCCACACCTAGAATCTTCTATTGTGAAATATGTTTCAAGCCAGAAAGAGAGAATTCCTGTTTTTGCTGAATAGTTTTTCTGTTCCTTGCCCCAGAAAGTGCTATCAGACAACTGTCTTTGCATCCTCTCCTGTTGAAAGTAATTCTCTTTTAATAGGGGAAAGAAATCAAGATCAGGGTCAAAGTGAATGAACGTCATCAGACTCCTCCAGAGGTACGAGGCAAGAGTGCAACAGTTCTGAAGATCTAATTTTTAGCTCAGGTGCCTATATTTCATCTAAGTCACATATGTTATTTTTTAATCTGTAAATCAGGGATAATGGTATTGCTAACCTTGCAGAGGAACTATGTGGTAAAATCATTAAGCATTACGAAATGCTCAAATGTAATGGAAAGCCACAAATGTATCTAAGGTATTTAGGTGAAAGGCTGGAGTTTTGAGTTTTCATTTTATTACTAGGAATTCATATTTCCTCTGGAATTTTAGGCCTGTCAATTAAATAATTCATGGCTTCAATATTTGTATTTCAGAAAGGAAATAATTGTCATCAGTTCAGAGGAGTAATGTTTTTTTTTTTATGTTTTGAAAATTACATTGCAATATTTAAATGGAAAATAACACTACTAAATACAGTACTTAGTTAACTATCTCTTTAAAGGAAATATGTATGTACTGGGTGTTCCAAAGGAATCAAACTACTGGATGAATGTGCATTGAACACCCAGTGCTACAGATGACAGAATGGACCAAAGCATCTGTCATAGAAATAAGGTTCCCTGCAGGAACTGAAACTGCAGGTTTGGAGTATTGTTAAGGAAACAATTTGATCCAAATAAGGATCTGATTTAAATCCTCTATGGACCAAACCATCTGTCATAGAAATAAGGTTCCCTGCAGTTGCAGAGGTGTGTAAAAAACCTGAAACTGCAGGTTTGGAGTATTGTTAAGGAAACAATTTGATCCAAATAAGGATCTGATTTAAATCCTCTCATTTAATTTCCTAGATTGCAAGCTTAGACAATTCCCTGCCCTTACTGCCTTTTTTAATAGGTTTACCTTTTGAAAGAAAAATTACAGAACACCAGAGAAAGTGACAGGAAAAATAGAAGTCCTCATATTCCACAACATTTACAAAAAAGAAGGAAAATCTTGTGTAAAGAAGTCTGCAAAACACTGTGGGTGGAAATTAAATATAAAAAGAGTAATCCCACAGCGTTTTAAATATTTTATAAAGAAATATAATTTGTATTCTGGCACATACAGCTATATCATCAGAGCAAAACTACACGCCACATGAATGTTTATTAAAAAAATCATATCAGAAAACAGTGTGATTATTCATAACAGGATCCAATATAACTAGTTATCTCATCATCTAGGAAAAGTTTCCACATTTTCATCAATAGAAAAATCTTCTTTCTTACAATGAGACAATAAAATGCTCACACATTATCATCATCATAATAATACAGTCCTTAAATGACCTTAATTTTGCAGGAAACAAAAAAGCAAAGTTTGAAAGCATCATAAGCACAGCTCAGGATGACTTAATCTTTCTGCAAAACTTTCCGCTCTTGGCAGGGCCTGGATCATAATAAAACAACGGGGACAAATAATTTCCTGGCACTTTTGTGGATTACAAGTGCGCAGTGAACAGACAGTTAAATGGCACCCCTCCTTCAATGAGATCTAAAGGTTTGTCTGCTTGCTTGTTTTTGCCATTGCTATTTGGGATCATGTTGTGGTTCTGGATAGAGTTGCCTTCGAGCTCTCAGGAGGAGGGGTGACAAAAGAACCTCTATCCTGATGCAGAGTCACTGAGATTAGGAGTAACATTGGGAGTTTTGACGAGTGCAGACTGATATTATGTGCCCTTGGTACTAACTCTGTGCCTCACTTTACCACGGAGGCTTTGACATCCGTGGTAATGAAGATCTGAGTCTTGGCATTTGAATCGCTATGCTTGTCATTGTCTCAGGGTGTATAGCTCAAACTCTGTCAATAAATTTGTATTTGTATTTGAAATAGTCTATCACTGTAATTACCTCTGTGTTTGTATATCACCCAGCATGACTAAAGCCCAATTCTCAGCAAGATGTGGGAGTTAGCAAAATATAAATAATAAATGCATATCAGAAAGATCATAGTGTTAAGTTCAAACCAAAAAAAGGGCTTCTCTTTCCTATGAATAGTTTTCCATTTCCTGCTTGTTCAGAGAAGACACTAACCTTATATTTTAGTCTGGCTGAAAGATTCAAACTGATTTAGAAGAGATTTGCTTTAAAGCAAGCAGATAGTGTCTGTATTATAAGTTCTGCATTTTTTTTTACAGCTCCTTTCCTGCACAGCACATATTCATCAATCATATTGGGAAGCTGACTTATATTCTCCACACTTTGCCACTAACTGGATTACAGAGCTGAAAATCTTACTCAAAGTTTAAAATGTGATAAAAGTAATCAAATTGTTCTAGTCAAATTCTAACTGTGGTGAATAGATGGCACTAATTACTTTTTCTTATTATGCTACAAATGTAGTTTACCCCATCTTTATTCATGAAGTAGTATCATATAGCCCACCAAGGGGACTGCAGCAGTATGTAATATTGGCATATTTGTTCTCTCGTTCATATTTTTCCTCTTCATCAGTATTCTGGAGGTGTGGGTTTAGATTGAAATGTATTGTTATGCGGGACTTTCTCATGTCTTGGTGTAATTACTGCACCCTGCAGATTTCTGAAGTTGAACTTATAGAAAAGAACTCAAAGAACTCCAACAATAAAAATGAGTAGCAGGTTTACTGGGGGCAATTAGTTGTCTTTTTTTTCATTTCATACCATTTTCAGAAAAGTGTAAGTGTACGCAAGTAACATTCGTAATGCGAACGTAATTAATCTGAATTTGGGTTTAGGATGTTGCAGTCATTGTGAAATGATACTAACTTTTACAAGGTTAAGTTTGCTTTATGTAGGAGTTATCAAGCTAGTAACAATGAAATCTATTAGTTCACGCCTAATAGGGTATCTCTGGCTCAGATGCTGTTTGTGAAGAAATTCTGTCAACAGTCTATTTTTCACGTAATCTATGGCTGAAATGTTTGGAGTTGGGCGTTTTTTTGGTTACAAAAAAGCTAAGGAAAAAGCATTCTAGCTGTTTCCTTCCTTCTGTTTGGAGAACTTTGCTTTCTTAGGGAAAAGCTTCCAGACAACATCTTGAAAAACCATGGTCTTTCTGCAGCTGAAGTATTTGTTAAAGAAAGCTGACAAAGGATGAGGCTTCTGTGCAATTTCAGTACCAGCTTTGTTTCCAGACATGTGTTTTACCTGATCTTTTTGCAGAATTCAGAGACATCAAGTGCCCATATTTTGAATGTACTACTGCAACAGTTTTTCTACATTTAGGGAGGAAATGAGGGAGGATGACTGAAAGCATTGTGCCACCCATCCTCTCTGCAGAAAAGCAGACAGAATTCCTGCTTATGGCCCCTGAGCATGTTGCCCTTACTGTTAGGATAATCCCTCAGGTAAAAAGGTTGTGAAACACAACTTTGTGTAAAGGAGGTTTCATTTAAGCATATTGCCCCTATAATTTCACTGGCACTGGGGCACAAAGAATGAGTGATTCAGAGAATTTGCACTGTGACCTTTCTCCCATGGAAAGCAGACAGCTTTAGCAGGGAAGGTAATAAAATTTGTAAAATCAGACTATTATGTTCATTCAGAGCTTGCTTTTCAGATGACAGGTGACTGCTGGCAAGAGGATAATAAAGCCCAGTGTTCCTCCTTTTTATCTTTAAAAATAAAAACTACTAAACTTTGGTATTTTATGCATAAATCCAGAAATTGCTATATTGGAGGCTTCCTGCTATCAACCATTAGCCATTTCAAGGTGACTACTTATCTCCTGTTTTACATGACTGTTGTTTATCCTTGTTCTGCCTAATCAACAAGGAAAAAAAAAGAAACAAATTCTGCTTTCAGATGAAATATCACCTTCACATCTAAACAATTGAGCAAGAAAAAAATAGCATTTTAAAATAATTAACATCAACATTTAAAAACAAAAGCAGAACTTTGACCAATACTATATATTTTGTGAAAACTTTTGAGTGATATTATCCAAGATATTATTTTTGTGTTTGTAAATTTTGTAAGGAAATGTCACTCAAGGAAGAAAACTTACGTGAGAGTCAATTCCTATCTGAATGACAACTACCTGCTTGTTACATACAGGCTTTGGGTCCAGTTACTACTATAGCAGGGACAAGGCACACATCGTACCAATTTCTCTGGAAATTTCTCTTAAGTATTGATTGCTTACGTATGGAAAAGTGCAACTATTAGCAGACTTTGCTGTGTATTTTCAAGATCTCAAGATTTCAGTGACAATACTGAGAAGAGGAAAAAGGTTTTCTTGCTGCTTGAAGATGTGGATGAGAGTTTTAGGGCAAAACTGTGATCGAAAACACTTTAATTAAATCTGAGGTCTCAATTCCCTCCAATACTACCTTTTTCTATGTGAAGACAAGAACCTGGTCAGGCTAACACAGCTGGACTGGGAAGTACTTTCTTATTTCCCCAAAGGATTCTGAGTGGTGGTTATTGAGCTACCTTTGCTGGTAACTGCTCCATGAAAATAAAGAATATTTTAAAGAAAAACATCTTAAATTTCTTTACAAACTCAGTGTAGAAACTGCTTCAGCCACTGGTGACATACAAAATATTACATTTCAAATATATTTCCATAATAGCTAAAAAATCAGAATAATCCTATGCAGTCACCATTTTGGTTTCTCATGAGAAATCTCTTCCACGTGTTTTTCAGTGGCTATATAGAATCATATAATCATTTATGTTAGAAAAGACCATTAGGATCATTGAGTCTAACCCTAAACCTAACACTGCCAAGTGCCACTAAATCATGTCCCTAAGTGCCACATCTACACATCTTTTGAAGACCTCCATGGATGGTGACTAAACCACTTGCCTAGGCAGCCTGTTACAATGCCTGACAAACCTTTCGGTGAAGAAATTTTTCCTAATATCTAATCTAAACCTCCCCTGCAGCAACTTGAAGCCATTTCATCTTGTCCTATCACTAGTCACTTGGGAGAAGAGACCAACACTCACCTCACTACAACCTTCTTTCAGGAAGTTATAGAGAGCAATAAGGTCTCCCCTGAGCCTCCTTTCCTCCAGACTGAACAACCCCAGTTCCCTCAGCTGCTCCTTATAACACCTGTTCTCTAATCCCTTCACCAACTTCGTTGCCCTTCTCTGGACATACTCCAACACCTCAATGTCTTTCTTGTAGTGAGGGGCCCAAAACTGAACACAGGATTCCAGATGTGGCCTCACCACTGCCAAGTACAGGGGCACAATCACTTCCCTACTCCTGCTGGCCACACTATTTCTGATACAGGCCAGGGCGCTGTTGGTCTTCTTGTCTACTTGGGCACACTGCTGGCTTACGTTCAGACAGCTGTCAACCAGCACCCTCAGGTCCTTTTCCACCCAGCAGCTCTCCATCCACTCTTCCCCAAGCTTGTAGCATTGCGTGGTGGTGTTGTGATCCAGGAGCAAAACCCAGCACTTGTTCTTGTTGAACTTCATACTGTTGGCCTTGGCCCATCGATCCAGCCTGTCCATATCCATCGACAGAACCTTCCTACCCTCGAGCAGATCAACACTCCCATGCAGCTTGATGTCATGTTACCTGTAAACGTACTGAAGGAGCACTCGATCCCCTCATCCAGATTGTTGATAAAGATATTAAACAAGTCCCAAAACTGAGGCCTGGGGAACACCGCTTGTGACCAGCCACCAGCTGGATTTAACTCCATTCACCACCACTCTCTGAGCTTGGCCATCCCTTTGGTTTTTTACCCAGAAAGAATACAGCTGTCCAAGCCATGAGCAGCCAGTTTCTCCAGGAGAATATTGTGGGAGATGCTGTCAAATGTTTTATTAAAGTGTAGGCAGACAACATCCACAGCCTTTTTCCCTCATTCACTACTTGGGTCACCTTGTCATAGAAGGAGATCAGGTTGGTCAAGCAGGACCTGCCTTTCATAAACCCATGCTGACTGGGCCTGGTCACCTGGTTGTCCTGTACATGTTGTTTGATGGAACTCAAGATGATGGGCTCCATAACCTTCCCTGACACCGAGATCAGGCTGACAGGCCTGTAGTTCCCTGGAGCCTCATTTTTGTAGATGGGCATCACATTTGTTAACGTCCAGTGAACTGGGACCTCCCTGGTTAGCCAGGACTGCTGATAAATGATGGAAAGTAGCTTGGTGAACACTTCCACCAGCCTCCTCAGTACCCTTGGGTGGATCTTATCCATCCCCATAGACTTCTGTATGTCTAAGTGGTGTAGCAGGTCTCTAACGATTTTCCCTTGGATTGTGCTGGCTTCATTCTGCTCCCTATCCCTGTCTTCCAGCTCAGGGGGTTGGGTACCCAGAGAATAACTGGTCTTACTATTAAAGACTGAGGCAAAGGCAGCATTAAGTACCTCAACCTTTTCCTCGTCCTTTGTCACTATGTTTCCCTCTGCGTTCTGTAAAGGATGGAGATCCTCCTTAGCCGTCCTTTTGTTGCTAATGTATGTATAGAAAGAGTTTTTATTGTCTTTTATGGGACTATCCAGATTAAGTTCTAGTTAGGCTTTGGCCCTTCCAATTTTCTCCCTGCATAGCCTCACAACATCGTTGTAGCACTCCTGAGTTGCCTGCTCCTTCTTCCAAAGGTCATAAACTCTCTTATTTTTTCCTGTGTTCCAGCCAAAGATCTCTGTTCCACCAGGCTGGTCTGCTTCCCCACTTACTCGTCTTTTGGCACATGGGGAAAGCCTGATCCTGCACCTTTAAGATTTACTTCTTGAAGAATGGCCAGACTTCCAGGGCTCCTTTGCCCTTCAGGACTGCCTCCCAAGGGACTCTCTCAACCAGTCTCCCAAACAGGCCGAAGTCTGCCTTCTGGAAGTCCAAGGTGGCAGTCCTGTTAGCTCCACACGCCCCCTCCTCCCCCCACCCCCAGCTTACTTCTCCAAGAATTGAAAATCTATAATTTTGTGATTGCTGTGCCCAAGATGGCCTCCAACCATCACATCACGCGCAAGTCCTTCTCTGTTCGCAAACAAAAGGTCTGGAGCAGCACCTTCCCTAGATGGCTCCCTCAGCATCTGTGTCAAGAAGTTATCTGCAATACACTCCAGGAACCTCCTAGAATGTTTCCTCTCCACTCTATTGTATTTTTAGCAGACATCTGGTAAGTCCCCCATGAGAACAAGGGCTATTGATTGTGAGACCTCTCCAGTTGCTTATAGAATATTTTTTCTGCCTCTTCTTCCAGGTTGGGTGGTATATAAAAGACTCCCACCATGATATCTGCCTTGTTGGCCTTCCCCCTGATTCTTACCCATAAAATCTCAACCCTATCATCACCATCACTACATACTAGTTACATGAGGCACAATATCGAGGCTTTATTGGTCTAATACAATGCAACAAAGAACAACCAGAATTATCACCATCTAAGAGTAAATCTACCAATTATAATTACTGAGGTCATGTTGGAAATGGTTGGAAAGTGGATCATGACTGACAGCGACAGAAAATTTTCTTCAAGGAAGGGACGCAGTGCTCTAGAAGAAAAGTCTTTGCAATTAGCAAGATGAATGGAAGTGCAATTTTGCCTGGAATTGTAAAGATAGCATTAAATGAAACCAAACTTACTGTTGTAAATGTCAAAGTAGTTTTTAAATGCTTAAAAAATGTTTGCAATTTTAGGTCTGTCAAATAACAGAGTATTATTTGAAATAATTCTAGTATACCTTCTCAGCATGAAGAACTTCTTGAAACTGCTGTTGTTGAAATGTCTGGGAAAATATAAAAAGTGACAGAGAAAGAGCCATTGAAACAACAAATGTCTTGCAGTGTGTTAGCCATGGTACTTCAAAGATATTGTCTGACTGCTAGAGCAACACAGTGTTGTCTTCTGACTGAGAAATCATTAAATGTATGGATCCTCAGCTGAAAAAACCCAGAATTTTTGACATTACCCCAAATATTTTTGTTTTTCTTGAGGAAACAACGTAAGAGTCAGTTAAGATGGCATATTCTTTTCTGTGGCTTGCTGCCTCCAAGGGAATATCAACATTTCTAATAGTTGTTGACTGTTACACAACTCTAGTAGTCAGCTTAATGCTTGATTACCTTTAAGACAAGAAGAATATGTATTTGGATTATATATGTATACATATATACAATATTAAAAAATACTACAATAACATTTTTTGTACTGTCTCAGTGTATCACTCTTTGTAACTGATAGTATAAACTTTCACTTTGGGGAAATAGTCCATATTCTAGCTAATTGTTCAGCTCGTACATTACACAATACTCCACTGTAGAAAAACAGAGATGTTGCTACTTGATTTTGAAGTTTTGTTAATAAAAGTTTACTATATTTTTTTTTCTCATGTCCAGAAGAATTTCAATGTTACAGGTTTTATTTAATTTTATGAATACATACAGCAATACCGAGGATAATTACAGGATGGTTATCTTCAGATTACACAGTTTGAAGGATCTTGAAATATTTTCCATGTGTTAAAGGCTTTTTTTTTTTTTTTATTGGGGGGAGGGTGTACATTAGGAGAGTATTATATAGTTGGGTGTTATTACTTAAGTTCTTTAGGGATTGTTAAGGTAGGTTGATGTGTTTTGTGTCTTCAGTAGTATTTCAGTTAATGAACAGTATTTGTATTTGTCACAGTGTCCTAAACATTATGGATTTTTTTTATATTGTCCTAGAAATTAGGTGTGTATGTGGTCTTGTATTTGCTGAATTTTATGACATGATGCATTTGTTGAAAGAGAAATTATGGCAAAGACTGGATATTAATAGTTGATCATAAATGACAGCTTATCTGAAAGTACACCAAGACAGAAAAAATGGGCAGTTGTCAACTCAATGCTAAACAGCAGTTTACAAATGTGACTTCCTGTTTTGATTTGTGCAAATCTAATTAATAATGACAGACTAGATCCCTTACTCTTAAAAAAAATTGACTTTATAGAAAACCATAAGGATTGCTGGAGGTTTGAAGATGTAATAAAAAGTTAGATAAAGAATGTTTGTGTGAAAGATATTTTGTCCTAGGAGATTCAAAAGAGAATGTCTACTAGTCAAAACAGAATGTCTACAAGTCTCATAGCTTTATCTTAGATTGTGGGCTAATGCCCATTTTAAGTTATAGTTTTATCAATTTCTTAAAACTTTTATTATTCTTTATGTTCATGATTATCTAAATGCAACAGGAAAATTAATATTTTTTCCTAAGGTAAATGGAATTACAGAAATTTTAAATTTATTGTTACTGCCATAGCAGAGCTTAAAATGAAAAATAATTTCACTGTGACTTCATAAATAACCATATTACATATAATGTACTATATTAATTATACTATGAGTTATACTTACATAAATTTTTTTTTTCATATTTATAAAATGGCACCACTTGAATTATACAAATGAAGCTTGTGATAATATAATTATGTATATGTGACGGAAGTTTGTATTTTCTTAAAGGAACCTAACAAGTTAAACTGTTCAGGTGATTGTCACTTCATTTGATTCAGAGAATGTGGTCACCCTGCCAATACTATACACTTCAAATGGAAAAAATTTTGAACCTCTGATAACACTTTGCATTTTGAACAGAAAGAAGACAGAACCGAAGCAAATATCTGGATAATGTAAGGAGAAGAAAGGGATCTACATCTCTGTCTCAGGCAGGTTACTCACCAGCTGAAATCTCTCTTCTGTCACAGCGCTCTGCTGGGTTGTAACATTTGAACACCATATTTCTAAAGGATCAGGAACAGGCAAAAAAAAAAAAAAGTGCTGTCTAGTATAAAGTGTGTAATAAACCTGTGAGTATCTGCAGTTATATAACAGTGAAATGTTAGGAAAATGCATTTGACAATATAGCTTGTGGTAGATGATGTCATTTATTTACAAGAATGCAACAAAAATCAAATCTCGTAAGAAATTTCCCCTCAGATTTAAATCTCTTCTCTGCAAAAATTAGCTGATAAAAAATTACAATAAATATGATTGTTGTCTGAAGAGGTGATATATTAAAACCTAAATCTACATTCACCAATGTGGCTCTACTTTTCATATTGTTTTCAGATATATTCATTTTTTCACATACTTCAGTATCTGCAAGGAAAACCTTTTTAAAAACCTCTTCCTTGAGAATACCTGTCTGTTTGGTGCCTCTTTGTGTGGAAGAAGCTTTCCATCTTTTTTGTTTCATTAGTGACAGTGAGAGATATATCATGCGTGTCAAAATTGGGATTTCACAGCTGACTCAAGCTTTTAGGAAGTCTGTGTTCATGACTTTAATTCAGTTTGCCTCTGGGTTTTTCTCTCAGCAGTGTCTGCCTTCCATTTTCTTGTATCTCCACACTCCTGTGAGAAGGAGGAATATTTGTGGTCTTGCTGACCTAAAGGGCTGAGCCTTCTTTGGCTTTACCTTGTATAACATGTATGTATGCAGACCTTTTCAGACTAGAAACAAAATAAAATGATCTAGAGGGAAATTGCTCCCTTGAAGAAGATCTCTAAACAGTAAATAAATCTTTTATGTGGTCTGTCTAGGCAGAGGAAACTGTGGTAGGGAAGTTCAGTTTATGTCACCCTTTGGGACATTGGGTCTTTAAAAAGAAATGTTGTGACTTCACCATTGGCTGCATTTGCCAGGTCTTTTTGGTTTTCTGTCATAAGATAAATCAGAAAATGCAGTGGACAAAATCCTCCAGTGCTGGGGTAAGCCTGTAGGAAAACTTAGCCTACGTTTCTTTAAGTGACAATACTCGACAGACCTTGTTACCTACAAGGTGCCTCTTTCTTTGTGTCTTTTGTTCTGCTGCACAGCTGAACCGATATGGAGCAAAACCATCTAACTGTTACAACAGAAACGAGAACTCTGATTTTTGCTGGCTGGCACCCTTTGTTTTGCCCTTCTGCTCAACCTGCAGAGACCTCTCAATAATTTCCTTAACTCTACTGGCGACAGTAATGCACTTGCTACCCACTGCTGCTTCTATTACCCTCAATGAAGTTAAAGATCACCATTTGATCTTTAGATGCAGTATGCAACGTAATTTTTGTCATCTTTTTATAACATTCACTAGTCATTAAGTAGATGGCCTACAGGCTGAAATATGTAAATTAGCTAATTATCTGAGTGCTGACATAAAATTTAGTATAAACTCTTGTCTTCTCTGTGGAAGCTGTCTGGCACTGTTAGCTCTAGACCTTCAGTGCCTTCAATTCAGTTATATTTCTGTGAACACATACTGTATAGGTCCTGTATGTTTTCTGTCTATCCTTCCTGCCATTCTTTGCGGCTTTTCTCATCTGGGTGTTTTGAAGGCTTGCTGTTGGCATGTAAGTTATTCCTGGTGTTTTTAATGCCCTCTAGTGGCACTTCTAACTTTTATTATGGTGGTACTCTAACTATGCTATGCTGAGACCCTCACATCATGGAATGCATGGAGGCTTTCAGAAGACACAAGCACTATGGAACAGGCTGTGCCATCACTGCCAGTTACTACACTGGCTGTGACAGAGCATCCACAGTCACATACTAAGTTTGTGCCTAAGTATGTGCCTGCAAATTTCCCAATCAGAAACCCACAACCCCATCCCCATCCCCCTGCAGGTTTCTTCCAGGTAACCTTTCCAGGCACACTTACCGATGTAGCATGCATGGTGTGCCATATCCTCCTGCAGGTGCTCCTCACCTCACCCCTCTCATCCCCATGAATAGAAGAATAAGTTTGCCACAGATTTCATGTGGTGCATGTGCTTGCTTCAGGGCACAATTCCCAAATCTACCTGTGTGCAGACTCTTAGAGGAGCCAAGCATCATTCAAGAGACAGGACCATTTTATCCTTCCTCTAGGATTTTTCTGTTTGAACTAGTGTATATGCCATTCATTGTATGAATGCTACTGTCTAATACACTGGATACCTCTGGGTACATCTCAGGAGCTCAGTGTTTCCATTTCTTGTGGTAGCTGCTGTTTTTGTTACAGATGTAGTGTCTGGAGTGAAATGCAAAAATGTGAATCCAGAGCTGAATTCCTATGTATGAACAGCTGTAGTCTCAGAAATACTAAAATAAGTATGTATAGAGGAATAAAAGGAGGAGATTAGAAGAAGAAAAGGTTATGAACTCAGAATGACTTGAGCTTTATTCCTGACCCTTCTGGTATGCCTGTGCCAAAGTATAAACATCAGTTTGTTATTATATTCTGTGTTTCTGGGCTTCGGTGATTCGTGGATTACAAAAGTTCAGTCCTGGAGGTAGGGTTTATGCATACATATTTCCTTTACGTTTTGACTTCATTAAAACCTGAAATATTTATAAACCTAATGTTTTCTTTTTTTCAGTTTTAAAATAAAATTATGATCTACAGGAGAACAAAAAGAATAAAAAATACAATTTTAAGCTTTTTTTTTCTCAAAAAGAGAGGCAAAGTTTAATCTTTAAAATTTTGCTCTGATTTATCAAAGGTTTAATAGTGAGTGGAACAAACAATTCCTGTTTAAATTGAAAATTCTTGCATAATGCTAGGGCCTGTGAGACTGTGACCTGTGAGATTAGAAAAAAAGCGACAGAAGGAGGATGGACAAGAAAAAATGTTAGTGTGTAAGGTGGACAGATACTCACATAAAATGAACAGTCAGGTGGTTTTGTATGAAATATAGAATCATAGAATCATAGAATCATTAAGGTTGAAAAAGACCTCTAAAATCATCAAGTCCAGATGTCAAACCACCATGTCCACCAAACCATGTCCCAAAGTGCCATGTCTACACATTTTTTGAATGACTCCAGTGATGGTAACTTAACTACTTCCTTGGGTAACCTGTGCCAATAGTTGACAACACTTTCGGTGAAGAAATTTTTCCTACTATGCAAACTAAACCTCCCCTGGAGCACCTTGAGGCCATTTCCTCTCTTCCTATCACTTGTTACTTGGGAGAAGAGACTGACACCCACCTTTCTACAACCTCTCTTCAGGTAGTTGTAGAGAGCAATAAGGTCTCCTCTCAGCCTCCTCTTCTCCAGACTAAGTAACCACAGTTCCCTCAGCTGCTCCTCAGAAGACCTGTTCTCTAATCCCTTTACCAACTTCATTGCTCTTCCTTGGACACGCTCCAGCACCTC
>NW_010528197.1:0-12226 GCF_000687285.1 Phaethon lepturus
CAACGGGCACATACGCCATAGGCTCCCTGAGAGGTGGCAACCGAGGCACGTTCCGACACTCGCTGGTAACGTGTGTCGAAACTCATTCCTTGGCAAATGTATAAATACCGGGATTTCCCGAAGAGCAGGGGGATCGGTGTACGGCAAGGCCACCGTTGCCTCCGTGGGGATGCCCACATAAAGCTGGCACCTACCGACTGCTGGGCTGACTTCACAGCACAGGACGATACAAGAATGTACAGATGGTCCATCTTTCTCACAGTCCTTGGGTTGCGAATGATCCATCAGGTTTTGTTTATAGATAAACAAAAAGGAGGAGATGCTGGGATCACCCTGCATGGCTCGACCTTAAGGAGAAGGAGCTGTGACACTGAGAAGCTGGTAAACAGCTGGATATCTGCACGGCTCGGCCTTGAGGAGAAGGAGCTGTGGTAAACAACTAAGAAGAAGCGAGGAAAACAGGAACACCTGCAAGCAGCAAATCCTGACTGTGTGAGAGGCGCATGGACAGCGCGTGATATTTTGTATATAGCCAATTGCAATAATGTGTGTAACAAGTTGTAACCAATCATGAGTGTGTGCGCAGTGACTAAGTGAAAATTATGATATATATTGGAGTCAGACAAGACAATAAATGGCTTCGGAATATAACTCTCATAGAGTTGTGAAGTCCATCCTTCTCCTGCAGGTACTAAGAAGTTTATTCCCGATTTTGTTGACAAAATCCCAGAAAACCTACGCAAAAGCAAAAAAAAGTGGAAATTAAGCCAGAAATAGAAGAAAGAATGTAAAAAAATCATAGGATTGAGAGGAAGAAGGACAAACAGAGAGTCTGACCTGAAACTTCAGCTCAAAAATATCTTTAAAAATCAGTGGAAAAGGAACAAAACAGAAAAGAAAAGGTAGGAAATAAAGAAGCACTCTCCAGAGACTCATTATGTCTAAAGATTTCCTGATATTTTTTCGTTTCATTTCTGAAGATTCTGCAGCGAAATTATCAGAGTAACAGTTGAAGTGATTACCTGGTACTTCCACTGATACTTAGTACAGAAACGTGAAAGCATTTCCAAATCTCATCAATGTGTAAGGATATTTCTAAGGTCGCAGTCAAAAACCTGTGAAATGGTATAGTAATATAAACTCTTTTATGTGGAGATTTACCTGCTAAATATTATAACCTTTTGATATGCAAACAGTGTGAATAATAGAAAGGCAGAATTATTAAACAAGTGTAGATTCTGTATCAGTAGAGTTTTTTCCAGTGCATATGTTGTGGTTTAACCCAGCAGCTAGCAAAAACAACCACACAGCCATTCACTCACCCTCCCCCCACACCCACAGGGGGATGGGGGAGAGAATTAAAGAAAAAAAAAAAAGTTAGAACAAATTGGTTCAGCTAAAGACAGTTTAATAGGACGGGGGGGAATAATAATAATGATAAAAGAAAATACAAAACAAGTGATGCACAGCACAGTTGCTCACCACCCGTTGACCAATGTCCAGTTAGTTCCCAAGCTGCAGG
Organism: Phaethon lepturus; assembly: GCF_000687285.1. Lineage (NCBI taxonomy): Eukaryota > Metazoa > Chordata > Aves > Phaethontiformes > Phaethontidae > Phaethon > Phaethon lepturus. The sequence continues at coordinate 1,523 of NW_010528197.1, forward strand.
CTCCTCCCTGGCCAACTCCCTAGTTTATGTACTGAGCATGATGTTGTATGGTAAGGAATATCACTTTGGCTAGTTTGGATCAGCTGTCTTTGGCTGTGTCTACTTCCAGCTACTCACGTATTCCCTGCCTTCTAGCTGGCAGGCCAGCATGAGAAGCTGAACAGTCTTTGACTGCTTAGCAACAACTGAAAACATCAGAATGTTATCAACATTTTTTTCATCCCAGATCCAACACATAGCCTTACACTAACTTCTACGACAAAAATTAACTCTATCCCAGCTGAAACCAGGTCAGCATAGCTTTTCCCCCTCTTTGGAAATGTTTCCATTTAAATTTCTTCTAGGAGAAAACCTTGCTTTTTGGTGTGAAAAAAATATTGATCTAGAATGTATTTTTCAGATTTTATGATGTAAACATTCTGGAAGAAAATAATGTTTTTCACTAGAACATGGTAATTTTTCTTTTCTTTTGGTATTTGTGATTTGGATGTTTTGGAAATTTTCTTCTGCAAAGCGATATTATGTATTGAATTTGCTGCCCAATTTAGAATGGTAAAAAAAGACTAAAATATCACCTTTTGATTATGCAAAACCTATAGCATTTTCATACACTGTACTTGTTCCCTGTCAATGGTAGTGTAAAAGAAGGTATGTCTTCTTATGAATATCTGCTGTTGATAGCAACAAGGGGGACTTTTGCTATCTGCAGATTTGTAGGTTTGCAGCCTTGGCAAGGAACAGATAGAAAGAAGGATGTTCAGGATACAAACATTCTCTTCCAGTGCAGCTGGATCACAGGGATTATAAAACAATGCTACATGTATAGGACGCAACAAGGCTTAATGTGCAAGTGAGGAATGTTTTTGCATAGATCTGAGTATTTATTTCTTGTGCTGCCTGTGGTGAAAAGTGATTGTTTAAAAGACACATGAAATGTATTTAAGTTCTGGCTGACCCCCAGCATGGCAGGTAGAGCAGATGCATGAAAACAGCTCCTCAGGTAACTGCTGGGACAACAAATACCTTTGCCCAGATTGCAGTCTTTGCTGAATGGATGCTCAAGAAGTCATCGCTCCACAGAGCCACCTACAGTATCCTTCCAAGGTGGGATCAAGGCCCCTTAGCTCCATTATCTCATAAAAACAAGAGAGTAATGTCACTCCTGGTTCCAAACACTAGTTGGTGATAAGACAAGCACCTTATTCTCATGGGTACAACTGCATGAAGTCTCTGTATAAATGTATAACATATATTACTGTATAACATAACTGTATAATAATATAACTGTAGAATAATGTATCTTCTTATAAGTGTATCATTTAACTATATAATGTCAGTCTGTATAACTGTATAATGTCTGTGTACATGTCTTCTCTTGATCATACACTCTCTTGTGCATGTGAAAAGGAAACACAAAATATATTGCTTATTGCAGACAAAAAAGAGCATGTAACCTTACAGTAGGTAAATGACTTATTAATGGTTTAATTAAGCAAGCAGACAGCCATTAGTTTGGGATAGAAGGGCAGGGGCAGAAGAGGAGTATCAAACCTACTCCCTGATTATTTTCAGAAGGCAGATACCCTGAGAGAAGTGAAGAAACAGTAGAAACTGTACAGATCCCAAAGGATTCCTTGTTTCTCTTTGTCAAGGGTTTAGAAAACATTGTTTCCCTTAGAATTGTTTCTAAGGCTATTTAGCAGCGTAGTATCAGACAGTGATGCTAGCCTGTTTTGGATCTGACCCAATGATAGGTAAATATAAATGTATTTCCCTCTAGTTTGTATCACTTTTTCTTAGCATATTTGTAGCTGTTAAGAATGTAAGACTGCCTGTAGCATGTTAGACTAATGGGACATATCATTCAGTAACCTATCTTATAGAGTAGCCTTAAGTAACAACCTAAGGAAGAATGTAAGAACATAGCCAATATAGATACTTCCTGCCATGCTCCAGTCATTTGCAGTTCAAGGGATGAAGAGAAAAATATAGCAAGAAGCTTGTAGGTTTTGTCAGCAGTTATTGTCACGGGCAAAACAGACTTAACTTGGGGAAATTAGTTTAATTTATTGCCAATCAAAAGCAGAGTAAGATAATAAGAAATAAGACCAAATCTTAAAACACCTTCCCCCCACCCCTCCCTTCTTCCCAGCCTCAACTTTGCTTCCAATTTCTCTACCATCGCCCCCAGAATGGTGCAGGGGGACAGAGAATGGGGGCTGTGGTCAGTTCAATCACACTTCATTTTCTGCCACTCCTTCCTCCTCAAGGAAAGGACTCACACTCTTCGCCTGCTCCAGTGTAGTGTCCCTCCCACAGGAGACAGTTCTCCATGAACTTCTGCAATATGGGTCTTTCCCACAGGCTGCACTTCTTCATAAGCTGTCCCAGCCTGGGTCATTTCCATGGGGTTCAGTCCTTCAGTGACAGACTGCTCCAGCATGGGTTCCCCATAGGGTCACAAGTCCTGCCACCAAACCTGCTCCAACATGGGCTTCTCTCTCCACAGGTCCACAGGTCCTGCCAGAATCTTGCTCCAGTGTGAGCCCCTCATGGGGTCACAGTCTTCTTTGGACATCCACCTGCTCTGGCATGGGGTCCTCCACAGGCTGCAGGTGGATATCTGCTCCACCGAGGACCTCCAGGGGCTGCAGAGGGATAGCCTGCCTCACCAAGGTATTCACCACAAGTTGCAGGGAAATCTCAGCTCCAGCACCGGACGCACATCCTCCCCCTCCTTCTCCACTGACTTGGGTGTCTACAGAGCTGTTTTCACATTCTCACTCCTCTCTCTGGCTGCAAATGTTGTGTGCCATTTTTTTTTCCCCTTCTTAAATATGTTATCACTGAGGTGCTACCACTGTCACTGATTTGCTTGGCTTGGCCAGCAGCAGGTTTATCTTAGAGCCGGCTGGCACTGGCTCTGTTGGACATGGGGGAAGCTTCTAGCAGCCTCTCCCAGAAGCCCCCCTTGCCACTCCCACCACTCCATAGGGTCACAAGTCCTGCCACCAAACCTGCTCCAACATGGGCTTCTCTCTCCACAGGTCCACAGGTCCTGCCAGAATCTTGCTCCAGTGTGAGCCCCTCATGGGGTCACAGTCTTCTTTGGACATCCACCTGCTCTGGCATGGGGTCCTCCACAGGCTGCAGGTGGATATCTGCTCCACCGAGGACCTCCAGGGGCTGCAGAGGGATAGCCTGCCTCACCAAGGTATTCACCACAAGTTGCAGGGAAATCTCAGCTCCAGCACCGGACGCACATCCTCCCCCTCCTTCTCCACTGACTTGGGTGTCTACAGAGCTGTTTTCACATTCTCACTCCTCTCTCTGGCTGCAAATGTTGTGTGCCATTTTTTTTTCCCCTTCTTAAATATGTTATCACTGAGGTGCTACCACTGTCACTGATTTGCTTGGCTTGGCCAGCAGCAGGTTTATCTTAGAGCCGGCTGGCACTGGCTCTGTTGGACATGGGGGAAGCTTCTAGCAGCCTCTCACAGAAGCCACCCTTGCAACTCCCACCACTATCAAAACCTTGCCTTGCAAACCTGATACAGCTCATATGGTTATTCCTTGTATACCCCATACCAATTTGTTGCTCTTCTCTGAACCTTTTCTGGTTCCATCATACACTTTTGAGTGGGAAAAAAAGGGAGAAAGTGAAGAGAAGGGAATGAAGATGCTTATAGAGTCCTTTGTATTTTCTAAACCACTTCTTTGAGTTTAATCTGACTTGCTTGAAAAGCAGCAAAAAAACACCAAGGCATCAAATTCCTGGGACTGGCAATCCTTTGGAAAGGATACTGGGTCTCTCTCATGGTGCTTATCACTCAAATTAGCCAGGGTTTTCATAGAGCTACATGAGCTAGACTGGGAGCTGGTAATGCAATGATCTACTTGAAATTACATGATCTGGTGCCCAGCTTCAGCTAGGAAAGCATGTAGAAGGATACTGTAGACTGCCTGGTGTTTCAGAGAATATTTGACAGTCCCTCCTTAGCTCCCCAAAGGTAGATGATGTATGACCATAGAATTTATACCAATCTCCTGAGCAGGGATTAATTCTACTTTAATAAAACCAGAAAAAGAGTTTTCTAAAAGATTCGGGAGAATGAGTATTGTCACTTCCCAGTGGGATTTGGTCTTCTAAATTCTATCAACAATTTTCCATAATGCTTCCTAGTAACATCTTGAATAAAGCAGTGCCACACATTTCAAAACATATGCCTATGTTGTTGCCTGGCCTTTTGGAACATCTCCAGCCTGTCAGTGACCATAGTACCACAGATGAGTCAAGCTGTGTTTCCCTCTTCTACTCTCCCTGCCCTGCACCTCCAGCCCATCCACACTTCCCTTATTTCCACAGCAGAGTTTCCTTTCCACTGTCTGCTGATGGGAAAGGCTTGTTCTGTAAAATGCACTCTTAATGATCTTGCACATGATAGTAGTAAGATCGAGAGAATGGACAATATGATTCTAGTCCCTGAAGTGCCTACAGGAGGCTTTGGCTCACTTTCAAAACCTTCTCCTCCCTCCCCACTTCTCCACTGCTGTTGGGAAGCATTAATAGGTAATGCATGTTCTCAGAACTGTGGACCTATTTTCTCATTATAAAAGCAAACATGCCTGTTGTGCTGTGATTTAAGTTACAGAAGCATGAGTGAGTTTGCTTAGCAATTCCACCTTCCAGATCCATTTCCTAACTGCAGACATTGGACATGCTTGTTTGTGTTCCCTGAAGTGGGGGTCAAATATTATGCCATTCATTTATTTTTCAAAGATAAAGGAGGAAAGTAAAAAAAAATTACAACTTTGAGATTTCCTCCCCAATGCTACACTGAAATCTACTGAAATGCAAAATAGCTTGTCATGCATTACTATACAGAGATGAGACATTATCTGTGAGGAGAAAATATCTTATAGCTGTCTGAGATGACTGTTCAAATGTACATTGTTCCAGTAATTAAGAAAGCAATTTTCTGAGATTGTTGTCTTTTTTGGAGTTCCTTTTAATACAGGATAAAGCTTTCTTCAATTTGTATTTCCCAAGGCAAAATAAGTCTTATGAGGAGCAGCTGAGGAAACAGGGATTGTTTAGTCTGGAGAATAAACACAGTGCTGAGTCTACCGAAGAGCTTGAAAATTGCTAATCAAACTCTTGATATATATATATACACACATACACAGGTACTTCTCCATTAGCACAGATTTTCCAAAAAGAAAACATTAATGCTGATGTTACAAATTTTAGTCTGGTTTCCATATTATAGAACCCACATTTCAAGATGTCTATCCACCCCTACTTTAGTGAATTGTGATGAATTGGTGAACCCCACAAACATTTACTACATATTCTGACACAGGAAAGCTAAATCTCTGCTAAATCAGCAGAACATAACTCATGAAAGTGAGGAAGAGATTTAAAATCTTAAATATGATCACTAATACTTAGAAGTTTTTCATGTACAAATAAAAAAATTCCCTGTAAAGTTTGATTTCTCTTTGGACTTGTTCCCTACAAGGATTTATATTAGAACATCTGTGGACTCTCTGCTTTCCAATCCATGAACAAGTGGGAAAAAAAGGGAGAGAGAAGGAAAATAAGTGAAAAACTAAGAGGCAAATATTGATACTCAAGTAGAGGTTACACTGTGTATTTTAAAATACATTTTAATTGTCTAAGTAAGTTTATCATAGGCATGTATACTTAGCTAGTGGAATCGATCAACAGCCGTATGGAAAGAATACAGTTCATGAAAAAAAAGAAACAATTGGTAATTATGACCTGTAGAAAGTTATGCTTTAAGAACATAAGAAAGCCTGTTGGACTGAGTAGTAATTGCAATCAATAGTATATTTTCAATACTAATTAATCATAAATAGTCATTGTGTCACTGTGTCTTTACATTTCTTTTATTTCTAAGATCAACTGTTTCAAAATAATCTGACAAACTGCAGGGAGGTAAGTGTGGACTGAAGGAAAGCTGAATGAGACATGATGAAATAGCAAAAACTCTATACCCAAAAGAGTTTAAATTAACATAGGTGGCCATGGCTGGAGAATTAGCCCTCATATGGTTCCTCATGACTGTCACTATTTAATCTTCTGAAGTCTGATGATCTAAGGTCTGTGGGAAACCTATATGTGAAAGAGAAAGCTATTAGGGAGATGGGGGATAAGCAGACAGCTGAATCAATGGATGTGTTGTTTCTGGAGTGCTAGCAACAGTAAGGCATGGAGGATTCAGCACTTAAGTGCTGAAACATGTGGCAACAGTTTATTAAAAAGAAGCAACTGAAGAAATTCCCTGAGTCAGCCCAAACTCAGCATGACTTGTCTCTATAGTCAAGACTGGTGAGAAGCTGTAAAAAAAAAGGGAGGATAGCATCCCATCCTACAAATGAAATGGCATCATGGTTGTCAGAATTTTGGCCCTAGAATATTTTCCCAGACCGTCAAAGATTTCAAGTTTGGGGATAAAAATAAATAACAATGACATAAGTAAACAAGTAAAAGAAATAAAAATAATTCGGATAATAGCTGTTCAACAGCTCACCAAACACCTCCTCTGTTCCATGGATTCACATCTCAGCAAGACTGTTTACTAGCTTTCAACATGGTATGTGACTTGCAGCTGAGCTTTGGCACCACCACATAGAATTTATATTGACAATTTCACTTTGGAAAGACAACTCTTAGATTTTGTATTTTTACCGTTGGTTAATTAGTGACAGATTTAGAATATTACTTTCATACAATTAGGAGTTAAACACTTCTTAAAGAAAAATACCTGTTCCTGTTAAGAAGTGACGGTTTCGTGTTTTAAAAGTCTCTGACTCTGATTTTGAGGTGAGCAGAGTAACCTGAAGACTGCACACGCTAAGCAGAAAGTCCCCAGATTTAGCCAACATAAAATACACAGCTTGTTCCTGCTTAGACATCAAAGCTTCGGTGCAAGGATCCAGTTTGTGGGCTGAGTCTGAAGTATATCATGACAGTGCATCTGCTCTGGGAAGGGAGTGAGCACGGTTGTAACTCCTTGCTTAGCATCTGGGGTGCTCCCCCACAATGCTTCCCTCTCTCTGATTTAAAGACATTAAATACATCCATCTTTCTCTTTCTTCCACTTAATTCCCTTCATTCCCTTCCTTCTTCCCTCCTTCCTGCTTTCTCTATTATCATGAGATACTGGCTTCTGTCTGGATTGTGGAGCAGTTCTGGCTCTTTATTACAAACAATGGGTATTTCCACTAATTTTTAAAAACACTACTGAATAGATATCCATTGCTGAATTCCATCTCTAAGCACTGCTTTCCTCCTCAAAATGCCCATGAACAGTGACCTGAGAATGGGACACTCAGCTTCTACTACCTTCACTTCTGCTGCCATATGCTCCTCTTTTTACTGCCAAATACAGGGCTACTGCTGTCACATGAAGCAGGCACAACATTTTTCAGTTTCCAGGGAGGGGCTTTCTGCTGGAAGAGATGAAGCAATTTCTCTGTGGCTGGAGCAAATTAATCTTTTTTTTTAAATTTTTGTTTAAACAAAGTACTCACGTCCCACCCTGTGAAAGCAGAAGAGATGCAAAGTTCTAATTAAGCGGAGAATGCAAAATAACAGCAAAACTCTTCCCTGCCAGGTCTCATACAGATCAGGTATTTGTTTTACCATTAAGAGAACTCTCTTTTAACTCCAGAAATGTAAAAAAAAATTATAAGTAAAAGAGCTAGTAATGGAATCACTTCAGGAAAATTGACATATCATAATCAAGGGAAACCAAGCACTGATGGAACATAAAACACTGAAATACTATCTCAATGTGATCACATTGTTCTGCTCTGTATCTCTTTATTCTGCAGCAGTTAAATGGGTTTCAATTACTGATTATGAATCCTGTCACAGAATGAAACAAAAGACTTGTCTTTGTGGATGGTTTCTCTCTGAAGAAAATAACAGTTCCAGAAATTTTTGCATTGTAGGAAACATAAGTATCTCTTGCTGTTAGTAGGGTGATCAGTGTTTGAACACACTGAATACAGGAAAGGATGAAGCCCAGCTTTGAAAGGATTCCCAGAAGTGACATTCTCTTGGGATCTCTAGTACTTGTCTAGTACTTCATCATCAGGCCGCCAGTGCCATGACATCATCATCTCAGGGATGAGTGGAGAGTGTTTCAGTAACAGACAGGAAATAAGAGGCTGAAGTCACCATTTCTGAGTGAGGAACACAACTCCTGTAATAATGTGCTGATATTTGAAGGTCAAGACAAGAGGATTAAAAAGAAAGAATGGAAGAGTGTCTCAGTTGTTTGGGAAAGCTCATGGGAAAATTTATTTTATAGAAATCATATTGTTTTTCTTCCCCGAACAGGCTCTTCTGAGTTACAGTTGAAAAAAGGCTAGGTTTTTAATAAAATGCTTTTAGGTTTGTTTTTTTTTAAATTTCTGATAAAAAATAAACTTCAAGCCATGTAGACACTTTCTGTGAACATTTTTGATCTGTCAATAACCAATATTTTAATTGTAAAAGTTTTTTTAAAAAAGTTCACTTAAAGCAGATCACATGGAGTGCTGCATGTCCACCAGATGTGGTATGGCTACAGAAAAACAAAGGTAGAATTAAGAGTGACTGTAGAGTACAAAAATGGAGACAAGAGCTCCCAGGAGCACAAATAATGGTTTACTCTGTGGCACTGGGCCTTCACTGATCCATCCACCAAAAAAACCTTAAGTTGATAGGAGAAAAGTGGAAGATAACTATTAAATTTTGAGGCAAGTTTTATAGTGAGAGGTAATATATTTTATTCGATTGCCTGAGACAGATAAAAAAACACAGATGAACTGTCAGATATATATGGCCTTTTTATAAGCTCCAAGAGAAGCAGAAAATTTCTAAGTGGAACACAGGTTGACAGCAATTGTTCTGTATTTCATTTAATTATTTAATCATCCCTGGATAAAGGTAGTTGGTGTCTAGGGAACCCAGAGAAGTGTGAGAAGTTAAGAGTGTATTTGATTATTTGACTGTTAGGTCCTAAGGAGCAGTGAGCAAAACAGGTTTTTGTTTACCTGGATAATTCAGGGCTTAGCCTGAGGGAACTGGAGGTTATGTTAATTCTCAGGAAGACTTTTCAGTTTCTTTATCTGACTATTGTCAAGCTGATGGTGGTAAAAAGTTTTCTCAGCCCGGCCTGCTGAGTCTTCAGGTCTTCAGAAAACTAAAGCCAGTGGTTTCAGATAGTCATATCATTAATGTTTCACTGGTACTGTTGTTCCAAATGTGTGTTCTTTCACATGGTGTGTGCAGGGAGCCGAAAAACACACAGAGCCAAGGTATTCCAAATCTGTGCAGGGTTGCATGGTAGGTGGTAGGTCCACAAAGCTAGTGTCCCTGTAATTCCCTACCACCTTGGTTACACTAGCACACCTCGGTTAACACACAGAAAATATTTATACATTTCAAGCAACAGTTATCAGTATTTTTGCAAGTTGGCTCAGTCACCCTTGTTCCTATTGGTTCCCGCTGACGTGCAGAAACAAACTTCACAACTCAAAAGAGCTATAAAGCAGGTATGTTTATTATGATGCTTGGTGCAAGGGGGATCGCTCCTCCTAACTTGCACACCATTTCGGCGAGCAGGCAAACATTTATTACACAAAAGGATACATATTCATATGACTATGCAATACAAAACATACATATGAAGAGAGGCTGAGCAGTTCCAAAGGGTGTGTCAGTAGTTTATATTATCAATGATCTGCCTCTGGTTATCATTTACTTCTTCAGGGGTCTTTTCTTCTTCTTTTGTCTTTTAGATGAACTTCAATCATTTACACATGCTCTTTCCTTGATGGTTTCAACAGCTGATAACAAGATCTAGCCGAAATGGTGTGCAGGTTAGGGGGAGCGATCCCCCTTGCACCTGGTGCCATATTAAACATACCTGCTTTATAACTCTTTTGAGTTGTGAAGTTTGTTTCCGAACGTCAGTTTGTAACCAAGGTGATGGGAAAATCAAACAATAATTAGAAAATAAGTTAATAATAAGTTGTAAAGAAGTAACTATAGGAACAGGTTGTGCACCAGCAATGCTGCTCAAGAGCCTATTAACCCTTCCCATCTTGATTTAATTATCAAGGAATTACATGTCACAGTGTGATCATAGTATTATGTTTTGTTTTAATGAGTAGCTATGAAGAAGGAACAACTTGATCAGTTCTACCTATTCTGTCAGGTGGGTAATTATTTATTCATTCTATAGTCTTGTCTGGAAACAAAGGACTGTGGGGTGAATGATTGCTTATTGGACCGACAGCCCGTGAAGACCTATTTGGTATTGCCAAGTTTAAAGGAACTTAGAGGGAAAGGTAATTCCGGCAGAGGGAGATGGTGACCACCGACTCAGAGACCACCCACTCAAGAAACCCTCCGACTCAAAAGATCAAGGAAGTAAAATCTCAAGAAATTATAGTGGGCATGCATAGTCATTTACATGTTAGGCGAAGAATTTGTAACCAATCATTGTATGGAAACCTGATGAGTATGTAATAATCTTGTAATCATAGGCCTATAAATGTTTGATTATTGAACTGATCAAGTGAACACAATTTGGGAGGAGCTATCTCCCTGTTCCTGGCGCCATGAATAAAGAATACCTGCCTTTTAACAATACATTCGTGTTACGAGGTTTATTCCCGATT
>NW_010528198.1:0-545 GCF_000687285.1 Phaethon lepturus
GCTCCGGGCCGGGGTAAGCCCCAGCGCTGCCCCCCGAGTGCCTTGGCTCTGGCAGCGCCGTTGCAGCGGGCAGGGGGGAAGTTAGCGTGGGCATCGAGCTGCCGGCGTCCTCCTTGCAGACGAAAGGCGGCAGTGTGGTCTGGTGCCACGATAGGCCGTATCAACTCTTGATCTATTGAGGGTGTTGTAATTTGACCGACTTTAATTTGCTCTGGGCTGGAGCGTAAATTAAGTTTCCCAGTTCAAAATATTTTGGAGGCGGGTTATTTCCTCGAAGTGGTCAGCTCAGCTCTTTAGGGCATGCTGGCGCCTGGCTTCGCGCTCCGCGCCGGCCCACGGGTGCCGCCGCAGGAGGGTGCTTCCTGCACGTGCCCCGGGCTGCACCTTTCCGGTGGCTGCTTTGGGGGTGAGACGCTGCTTTCGGCCTGGGCTAAAAGGTACTTTTCAGCTGCTGACCTGAAAGTGTTAAGAATAGTCCTGCTCTTACCTTCGGGAGTGAACTGTGGGGATGCTCTATGCATGCCGAGGAGATGGCGCAGCAGGGA
>NW_010528198.1:565-1973 GCF_000687285.1 Phaethon lepturus
CTGATCATGACGGCTAATGTTTCTTCTGAAAAGGCATGGCGAAGAAGTGGAAAAATGGAAACTTCTAAAGAATTGTGGTGTTGATTCATGTGCTGAGAGAGCTGTGCTGCCCACTCAACGTCCCAAAAACCGTGTGACATTTCTCTGAGGTGCACTGCTTGCTGCTGCATGTGTTTGATCGCAGGCAAAATTAAACATGTTTTTGTAATCAAGAGACTCCACAAGTAACTTCATGGTACATGGGAGTAAAATACACAGACCAGGACTTTCCAATGTCAAAGTTTGTAGGTTTTGGTGTGTTCTCTCCCCATACAACATTGCCCTCTTTTCAAGGTTCTGCACAGAACCCTTTTATTCATATTTGAAATAATTAGCGGTGGCATAGCAATGGCATAGACGTTTTTCAGCACGATTACTATGTGGCGAGCACCAAATGTCGTGCCACAGTGTCTGTTACCTGTGACAGAGCTGAAAGCCAAAACAACGACTACCTTTCATTTCAGCTTTGCAAGACTGCAGTCAACTCAGCGTAATTAGGTGATGCTGACAGGACGCAAAAGGCTTTCTGTAAGCAGGGTGGGCTGTGCTTTCCTCGCTAGTCCACCTCTGGCCAAGGACAGGCTTTGTAGCGTGTGGGTGCAACGATAAAGATGTTGCAAATGCTTTTCCTACTGTGGTAGGGCTAGGAGCTCCCATCGCTACACTTGGTGCTGTACACAGGACAAAAAACAACCCTATGCAACTCCTGAAGCCTCATCCGCCAGCATTGCTCCCTCAGCTTGTTCATTCTGACCCTAAAGGAAACCCTCCTGAAGGACCTGGGGGATGCGCCAAAATGAGCAGTGAAGGGGAGGGGTACCCAGCCCCTCCGCTTCTTCTAATGCAGAGGTAGCGGCCGCTTCCTGGGAGGGTAAACTGGCCTGCTGCGTGGCGCTTGGCTGTCTTGCTTCCCGGCCTCGTGGGAAAGTGTTGCGACTCCCTCTGCTTGGGCGGTTGCTCTCACTTCTGCACCCGTGGCCTTCATCTGTAAACTCTTAGCAGAAAATAGGTACCAATGCCGGGATGGCTTTTGCCAGCTAGGAGCTCTTTTCCAGTGTTACTCACTTTTAGTTGGCATGTGGAACTGCTGTGGTATTTTCTCAATGTTTAATGTGACCTAATTGTGCACTTCCACTGTCTGGGAGGATCAGCTCTTCTGGTGTGACAGTTGCTGTCAAATTGGTGGTGTTCAGGAGCCCCTCCAGCATTTGCAGCTGAGTGCAAGGCACAAGTTCCTCGATTTTGCTGTATCAGTGCAGCAAAACATTGCGTGGCTGTGTGTGCAGCCAACTGCTTTACGTTATGCCTGGTAATGGCTCGTCAACATTCAAAAGAAACGTAACCTCCAGCTGTCTAATTTTCTCTCGGG
>NW_010528198.1:2004-12027 GCF_000687285.1 Phaethon lepturus
GTTTTCTAATAATCTTCATATTTACTTGGCACGTTTGGTTTGAAGCTCTCGCTATCACCTGCAGGGGAGGTGGCCAAGGTGATCGACCAGCACCTTCAGCTCAGCCATGCTGTGCCTTTCTTACCTACCACAAACTGGGGGTACCAGAGCCTCCCTCTTGCACCAGCCACCTCCTCCCAGTGGCCAGACTGGTGAGTCCTTGCATACTTTTGGCTGAGCTGGGAAACAGTCCTTCCTGAGCCACTGCTGCAGGCACTGGCACTGAGGAGACCTGGGTCCTCCAGGCAGGCTGGTGCTGAGGCTCTGCCCTCCCTGCTGGGACCACACATGCCCCATCCTGGCAGGCAGCTGGCAAGTTACAAAATATGGATCAGCATAATTATTTTTTTATATTAACTTGTGCAACTGTCCTGGAAAGGGTTAGAAATCAGTTGTGGAAAGGCTGCAGTACTTGTTGGTGAAGAGTTCTGCTGTGTCCTTAATTATTTATAAGCATCAGGATATAAGGACGTCGTGTTCACCCTCCGGCAGTGAGAAAGACTGAAAAAAATCTAATAAATTACGCATGCAAATTTATGCCTTGAATAGGTTTGGTTGCAAGTTCCGAGGCTTAAAAGTGAGGAAATATCAGCAATAAGGCTGCTGCTTAATATTTTGTATGTCAGGCAGTTTATCTGGTCAGACAGTTGGACTAGATGATCATTGTAGGTCCCTTCCAGCTGAAATACTCTACGTTCCTGATAGCACAGCCTTCTCCTACAGGGTCACAGATTTGCTTCCTGCCGCTGCCCGGGTTGCGCCCACCACCTTTTGCTGCAATGGGTGTTGCTCAGGGGATGAATCAGAGTCAGGCTGCTGCCCACCGGGCCCCTGCCCCATGGCGTCGGGGCCAGGCAGGGCTGCAGGAGCGCTGCAGAGGGGATGCTGGTTTTGGCAGCTGGATGGTGTCAGGAAAAGCAACCTTCTCTCCACAGGTTTCCAGGGGGCTGCCAAATAAGTCAGGGAAGCCAAACCAGGACTTCTCCTTGGGCTCAGAAACCTCTGTCATATGAGACACGCTAGAAGAAGCGGTCCCTGCACAGAGGGGAATCTGAAGAGACTTGCAGGAGATGTCATTTGCCAGGTCCTCAGGGAAACAAGCCTTGTGGCAGCATGCTGCATGGCTGGGGTGTTGTCAGACCACTGGTATGCATGATCCCCTTAGGCATGTTTGCTCTGAGTACGGTGCACCGAATCACTGACACATCCTTGGGACTGTTATGCTCCTCCACAACTTAATCTACTGTGTTTCAGAAAAGCTTAGAGGCTTCAAGAGATTTTTGAAGTCCTGTTGTGTCCTGCATCATATAAAAAAGATCTAATCCCCATTGCAAGCTAACTTAATCTAAACAAGCTGCTATTATAACTGTATCAAAGGATACTTAGAGATGCTCCATCAGTCTCGAGCTGGAATATGGAATGCCAGCATACAGAACTCAGTATTGTTCATTTTAACAGGTGTCTGAATGTTGACGATGTCAATGGTTTGACCTGGTGGTCTTACAGTGCTCAAACCACTGCTTCCACCTTAGCAAACACAGGTTTAGAGCATTTCTGAGATGTTCCAGTGCAGTGAGAAGAGGACTCTGGGAGTCACAGCTGGTGAGAGGGAGATTCCAGAGGGACCTCACCCCGAGGGACGGAGATCTTCTGCTCTCCACCAGCTGTCAGCACTGCTGATCCACATGGGCTGGGCAGGGCAATGCCTCGTTCTCCACACAAGTCAGAAGAGCAGGGAAGGCTAATTGCCATGTAAGGTCATTAAGTGTTTCATTCTCAGCCAAACTAAGAGTTACCAGCTCCAAACTTAGAGCGATAAATTCAGAAGCTTCAAAGCCAAAAACTTGTGTTTCGTAACACCCAGCAGAAGAGAAGAGGGGATTAAAATAGAGATTAGTTCACATCATATCTTTGAAGCTGGATGCATGCCCATAGCTGTAGTTCTGAATTGCTTCTCAAGCTGGAAGGCACGCGGATGGGAAATCTTGTGAAATATCAGATCTCATAGGATTTCTGCTGCTTGAAATTAGTCATGTTGCAAGATTTGGGCACTGTCAAGATTTAGTCCTGTTTTAAAGTGAAGACTGACTTTTAAAATGAGCCTAACCATGAAGTTGAATTGGGTCTTTACATAGCACCTCTTCCAGCTGCTGCAATAACACCTGTTAGTGCAGCTATAAATAAATAGTACTCAGCATTATTTAAAATGTGCAAAAGCAATCAATATCGCTGGTACTGAACCACAGCATAGGCTTTCCTGGCACTGCTTCTGCTTTTGGGACCCGTGGAAGCATCTCTGTAGTGGAGCAAGTGGCTGTTACACAAGCATGAGCCATGGTCAGCATGGGCTGTCCCGATCTGTAGCTCCTTTGGCTGTTAAGGAAGAGGAAACAATTTTTTCTCTTCATGGACTATTTCTTACACTTATTTTATATTGCTTTTAGTTAAAACGCAAATATTTAGAGGAGCATTTTGGTGGCATGGTGATTTTTTCTTTTTTTTAATACTTCTGTGTGAAGGCTTTGTGGGTGGCTTGATGTCCTTCATCCCATGTCCTAATATAATTTAAAGAACTTGAATATCATGCAGTTAAGCACCCAAGCACTAGGGAATATCAGAATGAAAACAACCAGATTAAGTTATGACCAGAATAAATTCAGTCCCTTGTATTGTGCCTTACAAAAAAGACTGTGGCTATGCTGTACGCAAAAGAAGAGCTGCGCAATGTGCCAGTGCAGCTGTAGCCCTGCACCTTGAGACAAGGGTCTCTTGGACCTGTGTGAACTGTGATTGCTTTTCACTGGGCTCATGGCCTGATCAGGTTTGGGATAATGTTTGTGGGGTGCCAAAAAGATCATTCCTCACGGTGGTAGTCTGTGCCAAATCCCAGTCAAGGGCTTTAATATTTTGGAAGCAATAGGACTTTTCAACAAAATGGGTAGAGTTGTGGGACCACTTCAACCTGGGCAAAACAATACATTTCAGAATCCTGTCTTGGTGATGACTGAGAGGTCTTCGTTGATTGCAAAGAAATACCTAATTGCCTCAGACATGGTATCAAAAAAATTTGCTATTTCTTGACAAAGTCATAAACAGCTGAAAATACGAGAATGTGATGGAATATGCCAAGGCAGCTTGTGATAACAGGTGGCCCTATCACCATCTGCAGTAATTCTTTGATACAATCAACTGGTTGAATGTTTAGTATAGCCTCTCTCAAACTCTGTTAATATTTTAGTTGTTCAGTGCTCAGAGGGCCAAATACTAAGTGCATTTAGGGGTGCAGACTTGGTGGCTACAGCCTGCTCCCATCAGTATTATCAGTTTTGCAGAGCTTCAGCTATGCATGCTTTTGAATAAAATTAATTGGCCGTGTTCAAGAAATATCTTAAACACAGACTTAAACTCTCCTGGATGTCTTTGGGACTTACCCAGTTAAGCCTTTAAGTTAAACCTGTGTTTCCTTGCATATTTTAGCATGTACTTACTAGCTGTTCACATGCTAAAGTATTAGAATGAAATTTGGAGTTTTGCTGAACATGGACACAAGTTTGGTCGTTTTCTTATTTTAGGTATTACAGCTTCTTAGGCCATTTTGAAGTAGGTGGTGTACACAAAATGATGGTGTTCTGTATAATCTATTTCTGTAGGAACAGGAACATATTTTCCTACCTATTATGGAGCACTCTGATGCAGAGGACAGTTTATTTCTAGCTGTATTTTTTTCTAGCCCTTTTTCTGGTGCCGTCAGTCTTCTCCTGTGTTATTAGGACAGTAGTTTTCAACACTGCCCACTCTTAGTTGTAGAGCAATGAGATCATTTAATTTTTCATTTTGTGGGGATGTTTGCAATTTCAAATTTTATCTTGATACAGGATGGAAAAAACCCCAGAAAAATTCATAAATTTTGCTTATCAAATGATGCATAGTGGATTCTACCATATTTCATAGAATTAAAAAAATGTTTTCAAAATAGAAAACAGATCATTCCATTGCAGAAACGTTGAAATAGTGCATTTAAATCTTATTAAAGCTCTCTGTTATCAACTTACAAAATTATTTTTTTCCCCAAAGCTGCCACATTTCACTTTCAGCTGCTCAGCATTTTCTAGCAAATTGCAGCAACCCTAGCTGGGTACCATACAAAGCTTCCTTGCAAACAAGAAAACCTTCAGGACCTCACAGACAACAAACTGCAACTATTCTGTCTTCATCAGTCATTTTCATCTCCATATGAGTGTTTCAGCTGATCTGTCTGTGTCCAAAACATGCTTTCTCAGCATGTCCTGGAGCAGGTGATCTCTTCCCATTCTTCTTCCCACTTAACAGCCTTGCATAAAATCTTGTTCACACTTATGATGTGCCAGATATGTAGAACACATCTGCCTTTCAACAAGCAGTTATGTTTATGGAAATAATGCCTACTGGAAATTTAGGATAACAGATTCAGGAGCTTTCACTAGGTAATACATAGGATAACAGAGCACAGCTCTTGTAAGCACAGCACCACACAGCACCCAAAAAGATGCAACTTTGAAGCTGCTCAGGAATATGAGCATGCTCTCAAAGTTTGGATAATATAACTACTGATTCCCAGAAAGGATAAAATTGTATTTTTCTGTGCTCTGACCTTATCTTTGAAGCATTTTATATAAATTCTTTACTTTACTCTGATATGTGAGCACATATTTTAAGAGTGAGAGAGAAAGCCCAGAAATTAGCTGACTAAAGAAGTAGTGCAATTAAAACCAGTCAAGACTGAGCGTGTCCCTAGTGGCAGAGGTTTTTTTTTTTTTTTTCCATGTGCCTCTTTTTCAAGAACTTCTATCTTTTCCAGTCTTTGCACATTGAAGTCAAAGATGACTTGGCATCATCAGAAGTGTGTTTGCATTTAGTCCGAGGAGGTTCCTGTAAAATTGGAGATCTAGGCCTTCTAGGAATGTCTGTTTTTGACTGCGCCTTACTGCAACACCCCAACACAATGTTCTCACTACAGAGTAAACCAAAAATTGTACCACGGATGGGCACTGAACATTTCAGCTTTATGAAGTGTGTCATACCAAGCAATAGTGTTTTTCTGAGACCTTGGGTCTAACTCTTACCTGCATTTGTAGGATCCACATGGGACACATAGTGTTCCCAAATACTCTCAAGAGAGTCACTCAGATAGGGGAAAATAGTCTTTCTAGCTCTGTAACCTTAACAAAGATTGCAGTATTCCTTCAGAGCAAAATATGCATGACATCTGGAAGCAATTATTCCTTTAAAAATCACCCTGTGAGTCAACATTGAAAATACACTCAGCACTGAAAATGAAAACTAATAAACACTGAAGTTTCCAGTTATCCCACAGTCTGAGTGACCTGCACTGGAACAAAGTCATTTCTAGAAAGCCTGAGCAGGGTGGGCACAAAGATGGTTTTGGATCCCAAAGCTGGCCAAGCTGTGCTGAGGCAAAGAAGTAACATTTGTATGAAATCAGATGGCCAGGGAGGTTTTCTTTCTGTTGTATTATGGGAATAGAGGGGAGTACAAGGAACTGGGTCACGCTAACAGACCTTGCCCACCGAGGAAGTGAACACAGCATTTATAGATTTAGAGCCAAATTGTACTAATTGGTGATATGACACGTAGTTATCGGGCCCTTTTAAAACAGTCGAATGTAGGATTGACACAGGGCTGGAAAACCTACAGTGAAAAACTATTGTGACTGGGGTCTACTGGGCTAGTGAGGGAACATGGATGCTCTGCTGGGCTTTGCTGGCCGAGCAGGTCTCATGACATTTCTGGAAAGGGCAGATGCTGAAGCAGATCCTCATTGGTTTAGATCTCACCAGATGTTGCCTTTAAACTTTCCACAGTAATGTGGAAGATGGCTGGGACCTGGCTTCTCCTCCCTCAGCAACATTAAGGTGTGCTCTAATACAGCAGTTCCTAGATAAATTATTTTATTCAAAAGCCAGGGAAGACTATGGGTCCTTACCGGGCTGTTACTAGCCTGGTTTCCCAAGGAAACATAAGTTTGTCTTGTTATGCTGTGTCAGTCTGTCTTTTGGCCAGTCTTCAGACAGGAGAAAAATATTCAATTCCTTGAGTTTTGTGAAAGCAGGTGGCTGTGAGAGGGGAGAGACCCAAGAGCAGCGGGAGCTCAGCAGCACTTGTGGGCAGCAGAGGACTCATCCCAGAAACAGGGCTCTGGGGAGCCCTGGGGATGCGCCTGGAAGCCCCAGCGGCACAGGCAGAGCCGCAGGACATGCAGAGCCAGTAGCTCCCGGCGGCACTGCCTTGTTTTTAACCCAGCATTGCCCTCTGAACACCTCTCGGAGGCACGCCTCCTCCCTTCTTCTCTTCCTCCTCCCATGTGCAGAAGAGCAGTTCCAGTAGGGCATGCTGGCTGCCATGTCCAGATTAAACCTCCCTGTCCCGGGGCCTTTCTGTCCCCTCTGATCCCCTCCAGCTTTTTGCGCCTGTGCAGTGCCCACTCGGCGCAGGCTGGCATTGCCATGCGCATACTGGTCTGGGGAGGTCCCTGTTGCAACACAACTTGCTGCTGCAGCGTGTCTCCAGCAACCTGCAGAGCTTGCTTAGGCAGAGGAGGGATGTCAGAGTTTAAAATGATGCCCTGTTGCTCTGTTTTCCAATAATGTTGATTTTGCTGTGCATTCTTCTAACCCAGCACCAGGGGCTGATGAAGTCCCGAGGTGTTGCACTGTTTGATGAAATATCAGTTGAAGTCAAAGGCTTTAAGTGCCTCACTTCCCATCTCAGAGTGCGTCAGGGCAAAAGCCCTGATGCTGCTGTGTCAAATGGTATGACAGATGGTTAAACACCCTCTCCTGTTTTACTTAAGGCAGGAATAATATTTATTATCAGGGCTGCAGGAAGCTCAACTGCGTAACGGTAATGAAGATCCCTGAGTACCTACTGTTCTCCAGAAGGACTAGGTGGTAGTGCTGTGAACATATTTGTGCTGATAAACATTGTGCCCAATTTGCATGCCAGCTGGAACAGCTACTTACTTGCTATTCTTTTTGCAACCATAATTTTTATCATAAATATTTTCCAGACGTACATCAGTAGCTCTTATCGCTTGGCTGGCAAGACTAAGACAAGTCTGCCTCAGTAAGCCAGACGGTTTGTACAAAATAAGCTGACTCTGTACCCCAGAAAGTGGTCATTTCCTGGTTCTTTCGAGCCTCTGAGCTCCTTCTCAATACCTACGGTACATCTGCAAGCAGATTATGGCAAGAATGTTGTAATTCCACAGGCGTTAATGGAGGAAATGGTGTTTTGCTAGCTTGCATTATACCTCTTTCCAGTGAAATCGTATTTTAAAAATAACCAGGTTTAGTGGGTGTTGGAGGAAGGGGTTAGGACTCCTGTTCTTAATTTTGAAACTGCAGTTTGCAGCTGCAGTAGAACAAGTTGCTGAAATGTCGGTGTCACTCCATGTCGCACTTCCACACGAAGAGGATCCGGCAGCAAAGGGCGACTGCTGTGGCTACAAACCGTGACCCGTGTAGGCAAAGGGGGTGAAAAGCAAGATGAGGTATGTGAAGGGAGATAAAGGAAAGACAGAGCTGCAAAGTGAGAAACAGGTGGTGGGAAGAATGGAGCTGAAGTGCAGAGAGAAAGGAGAGGGAGCAGAGGAGTGGAAGGATGTTAAAAAAAGCAGAAAAAATACCGGTTTGCACTGCGGCCCTCCCCGAGGCCAAAGCCAGGGCCCTGCTGAGCAGGCCTCAGGGCCGGCCCAGGGCTGTACAGCAGGTGGGCCAAAGGGGTGGCAATGGGCAAGGCTGCTCCTCGCCTTCAGGGGAAGGCTGGGGAGGGCAGGGGGGGTGTTTCACCAACCTGTTGGGTTTTTGTGCCCCTAGTGACCTTGATAATTGAATCACAGATCGGGGTGGGATTTCTTTCTCACCTGAGGGTGACAGGTGGGTTTTTTGTTGCTCTCAGCACCCTGTTGAGAACTGCGCTTCTGAGGGTTGTCAGAGCATTTTCCCCCAAGCTGTTAAAGACCATGTGGTGGCTTGATGAGAGCAAGAGGCACTTTTTTTTTTGTTCTGTTTTTTTTTAAATTCTCCTGCATTCTCTGCCTGGTGGTTACCTGCGATGGTCCCTCCACAGTGGTTCCTGTGCAGCCGGTAGTGTGGGCGTCCCAAAAGGCTGTGGTGGGTGACCCTGGAGCAGTCCCTGGGCTGCAGTTACCTTGTGGTGAGCAGATGATTTCATTTCAGCCTTACTAAGCAGTTGGTTCGCTGGCATATCTGAGATCCAAACTCCTAATTTAACTTTTTTTTTTTTTTTCTTTTAAAACTTAAAAAAGTAGAAGAGTGGAGAAGTAGGAAGTATACTGAAGTCCTTGCAGACTCCTGTCTGGTGGACGCCGGTACAGATTCATTGTGATTCAGTGTTTTCTTACTTCTTATGTACTTGTAAAGGCATTCTGAAAAGTCCTGTAAGGGACAGTCTGCTGACATGAGTGCAGAAGGTCATCCTTCCTCTCACTGCCTTACTATCAACAGCAAGTCCAAAAGACTCTTAAACTCTAGATTTTTCACTGCAGGAGGTCCCAAATCCAAGCTCCCCAGCTACTAGTTGGGGGATGAAGGAGATAATACAGTGTCAAGTACCTGCATTTTACATTGACATTTGGAGCCAGCTCTGCGAGCTGAGCTGCAGCAGACAAGCTGCAGTCCCTGCAGGCAGCACAGGGGCTGCAGAGATCTGTGGTGATCATAGCATAGGCATCTTCTTCTTCCTGCTGTAGCCCACAGCTCCAACTGCTGGTACCAGGTGTATGGCAGACTGGATGAGACTGGTGGGGTGACATTGCTGGTATCTTTAACTCAGATGGTTGGAAGATGCTGGACAGTAATGCCTTCATCTGTGAATCCTCCGCAATCCATACAAATGGCTAATTAAAAAGAAAGAAAACTGCTTTCAATCAAATCCTGTAGCAGCAGTTTGTTTCTGGTGGCTAAATCCACTTTTTTTAGTGTTTCTAACCAACCTGTGAGGCATGGTATGAATTTTCTTACTGCCCAAGCTAGAACTGGTAAAACCCAGTCATCTCTGCAGATGCTGCAGACCCTTCATGCTGCCAACACTCACTAAGGACCCTGTTTTCACATCTGCTCCATTCCTATTTCAACAGCTAAGCAGAAGTCTGATTTTAAGCAGAGACCAGTCCCCAGTCAGTTGTTCTCACCTTTGCATTGTGGTAAGGACAGATAGTTTGGAGGCAAGCTCTTTCCAAAATCCTCCTGCTTGTTTTGATGCCCAAAGAGGGGGCTATGCTCTTCTGAAAATGCTGACACCTGGTGCACTACTGCATGGTGTCATGGCTGGAAAGTGGTACCTTAAAGAAGCTCTTCCTTCTTTCTGGCTCATACTCTCAGTGCAGCAGGAGAGCTTTCGCCCTCTGTTTATTGTTGGTTGCTCAGAGATCATCACTTGCATCACTTTCACATACGCTTTACTCTGGGCGGATAAGCAGTGATAAAAGAGCTTGTTTTATTTTGGTGCCTTGACCTGAGTGATTCACTCAAATATCTGATGGCGCCTAGAAGGCGTGATTAAATAGCTATGATTGATTAAACAGCAATGATGGCTCCAGCTCTACATTGCATGGACATTTCTTTGCACTTTTTAAATCCTGGCCCTGTTCATAGCTGGTGTGTTATCTAAACTCTCCTTCACAGGGGTTTGCCAAGTGCACAAGAGTCCATCTGAGAAATGCTGTGCTTGGGTCATTTTTTTGGATCAGGGGTGCAGTGAAGAAACAGCTTGTCCAGTTCTAAATATACTGTCCTTGACAGATGTGAAATAAGCCCGCTGATTAAAATAGCTGCCTAGTTCCCAGTTCAAGATCTTACTGTATAACATCAGCTTTGGCTGCCCTTCTGATAAACTTGGAGAAGGACTGATTTCCATTTTGCTCCTTTCGAAAGGAAAGAGGTTGGAGGGTTGTCATGCAGCAGG
>NW_010528198.1:12058-28229 GCF_000687285.1 Phaethon lepturus
TAAGAATTTCTAAACAAGACTCACTCCATCGTGAATGGCAGCGGGATTTATGGGGAGATTATTTGGTTAAATGTAGCCTGAAGGAATGAAAAATGAGCAGCCCAAAAAAGAAAATTTTTGAATATCTTGGCAGTGAAATCGAGTGTCGTGATTTATGAGCAATACTGAGTTATCTTTCTGGGATCTATCTTTAAGATCTTTCTGCAAACAGATTTCTGAAAGTGGTTTTTCAACCCGTGCCCTTTGGAGGGGCAGCTCTTGGTGAGGTATATGGTTGTACCTATTGCTCATAAAATGTGATTGGACAGGTTTTCCTTTTTCTCTGTATGACTAGGTTGGAGTGCTTGGTGGATGATCAGCTGCTGTAACAAGGGTGATGGTGCTTCCCTACCTTCGGGCCTTCCTCGGCTGGTGGGCCTTCTTCAGCTGGTGGCTGTGGAGGATGGGAAAGAGGGCTGGCTGCAGGGGCGCAGAGCCCTGGTTTTACCATTGTGGAGAGGGACAGCAAACCATGGCGAGACAGAGGTGACAGAGGTCCCTGCTGAGGCTGAACGGGTGTCTTGGGGGTTCAAGACCAGACTGGGGAGATCAAAAGGCATTTTCATCCCTTTACTATGGCATGGACTGCCAGAGGGACAGTCCACTCCCCATGCCAGAGGGACAGTCCACTCCCCATGACACCCTCTGGGTGCCACCCCCAGTCGCACACACATGTGGCTGGCATAGCCTGGGACAAGTGACCATGAGATTGCAGGGGCTGGAGGTGACGAGTCCCAGCCAATGTGTGTGAAGGTTGTGGATGAAACCATGGCTTTATTTGAGTCTCTAAGACTTCTGCTATTGCCTTCAGTGGAATCCCTAATTTTCCTGTGATGATTTTTGCATGCATATATGCACTGGCATGCGTATATATGTGAATCCAAGAGCCACACAAACTTGCTTTCTGTTGGCAAAGCATCCCATAGGTGCCAGTTCCTCTAAAATTTTCCATTCAGCTATTTGCACAAATTTAATACTGTGTATGTCTCCAGAAGTCTTGTTTTTGCCCATGTGAAGCTAACTGTCTATAATGAAGTCATGAGTTATTTGACTAAAATAAGAACTCAGACTTCAAAATAAGAAACCCAAAACCAAACCCACAGCTATTTTTTTTTCAAGTTCTAAAAAAATAATATTTCCTTTTTAAATGAATCTCTCACCACTTAGTATGAACTTGCAGTTCTGCAAGACACGGAGAGCTTTTTTCAGCAGATGCTGAACCTGAAGTCAGTGGAAGATCTAAGAGGGAGATTAATTGTGAGCATGTGCTCGGGCACTTGCTGAATTGGGACAGAGCATTCAGTGTTTTCCTGAGTTGTACCTTATGTTTCAAAGGAAGGACCTTTGTTTTGCCAGATGCTTTGTTTCTATTTTGCTATGCACTGAGAGCTCAGGATAATCCCATTTGGAGAGAAGCAGAGAGGAGGGAAGGTTACACTTGGGAAAAGCTATTTTCAGTACCTCTGTTTTCTCTAACCCCATTTTCCTAATTGTGATCAGCTAATGCTGACAGACTGGTTCACAGAAATTAAACCCCATTATATGATACAAACAAGTCAATGAGGCCTGGAATCGGACCTTACTTTAACATAAGTAAAATAAAGATCCCCTGTGGCTTTTAATTCCTTTTTATTTAGTTACTTAATTGAACCTGCGCTGTTACTCGTTTGTAATTGATTACCACACAGAAAAGGTAATGAAACAGAAAACTTGATTTTCCCTCCAGTGATTTTTATGGTTATCATAGAAATGCTTTTACTGCTTCCTTTTGGGACATAAAAATTCTCAATATAGGCAAAGGGAAACCAATGTTAGTTAATTGAAAGCATTTACATGGTTGGAAGATTAAAAGTTGTGGGGGTTTTGTTGGTTTGTCGTCTCCCACACCGTTATTTTTTGTCTGGTAGATCAACTCAGATTTTTCAGAATGAGAATTAATCTGGCATTTTATTGTCCCTTTCTTTTTTCAAAGCTGAATCTGCAAAGTTTGGGGACCTGGTCCCAAACCCATCAAAGCCAAATGGGAATCATTCCATCTAATTCAGTGGCTTTGGATCATGCTTTAGAAGGACACATTCAAGATATAGTTATATATGTATACACACACACAGAGACGCCTGTCTGCTCTGCATGCCATTTGTCATAACTGGGATTAATCTCTGAGCAAGATAGGGAAGGAAAATTTGTTTGTTTGTTTGTTTTTCCCCCTGGATTTAAAGAAAAGCTGATGTTAATTCCCCAGTTCTATTATTTCCTTCAAACCTCATTCCTCTCATACGTCTCTCTGTTTCTTTAATTTGTAAAGCTTGGTTTTCTTCATTTTATAACATGTTCCCTCTCCTCCTCTTCTCCCTTATTTGGGTGTCTCAGCTACCTTTGGCAGGGCAAGGGTCTTGTGGATGCTCTTCACCCAGTACCCAGCACTGCACTCTGCTTCCCTACCCTTTGTGAAGCTGTGGGTATTTCTCGATGATGCACAGAGCTGGCTGAGAGTTAAAGGACTCAAGTCTGAAAGTCTAATGGAGTTGCCAACTTTCCCCACCCCTTGCCTTTGTGCATACAGCTTTTTGCCTTGAAGCAATTTTAATAAAGGCTATGTAACAACATGGTGTTGGCATAGCATGAGCAACATTATTCCATCTGTTTCTGGGGAAAATGTAAAACGTGTTAGTGTAACATTAAGGTTCCAATTTTGAACAGTTAAAAATCAGGCAATGCTGAAGTTACAGACTGCTTTGCAAAGCTGCTTAGTGATTTTCATGGCCTTTGTTTTTTTGGAAGTTGAGTTCAGATGCCTTTAAAAAATGTCTTGTGTTTGAAGAGCTTTGAGCACCCATCCTTGGAAAGGAAGGCTCTTTTAGCTATTTCAGTTTGAGCAACCAAAATTATTGCTTTCTGCTGGTAGTGTTGCACAGCTGGTGTTTTACAGAGTATTTAGTTTCTCACTGTAGAGATGAATGAGGGCTGTAAAATTGTATTTGCAAACATTCATGTTAACTTCTATGAGAATTAACCTTACATTAGGAGAGCTTGAGCATGCTGAATTTAATATTTCTCCAAACTCAGATCTGTATAGTAAGAGCTTTAAAGGGAATATTCAGTGCTTTTCTGAAGCAGGGCCTTAACATTTACTTTTTTATTTGACTTTTTTGTGTGAATAATTATTAAGATACATCAGGCAGAGTTTTTACTAAACATCACATTTTAAACAGTGATGATAGAACACCCTGTCAGTGCAATTGTGGTTTATTTGTGCCAAAAATCTCATTTTAATAGTTATGCTGGTACACTCAGGAAACAAAGTGATGTAGCATGTGGCTTCCTGGCATTTGTACCTAGTGAGAACAGCTTTCACTGTCAGTGCTGCAAACTCAAAACAATGTTCACAGGGAGGTATCATCAGCGCAGAACAGTATTGAGCAAAAGTATGACCCTGTACAAACAAGTGATCAAGGAATCAACAAGAAAAGGTGCTGGACCTGATACTATGAACAAGGAAGAACTGGTTGGACACATGAAAGTTGGAGGCAGCCTGGGCTGCAGTGACCATGAGGTTGTGGAATTGAAGACCCTAAGAGGAAGGAGCAGGGCAAAAAGCAGGACCACAGACCTGGATTTCAGGAGAGCAAAATACAATCTTGTTGGAGATCTGCTTGGAAGAATCCTATGGAATATGGCCCCAGTGATAAGAGGGATCCAGGAGAGATGAGTGCTCAGGAAAGGACCATCCCAAAGAGTAGGCAATCAAGCAAAAGTGCCAGGCAGCCTGTATGGATGAGTAAGGAGTACCAAACTGAATTCAGACATACAAAGGAAGTGCATGATGTTGAAGCAGGATCAGGTGACCCAAGAGGTATGTAGAGATGCTGTCCAATGTTGCAGGGATGGGGTTTAGGAAAGCCAAGGCCGACCTGGAGTTGAATCTGGTGAGGCATGTGAAGGGCAACAACAAAGGATTTGGCAAGTACACAAAGAGTAAAAGGGGGACTAGGGCGCTGCTGAATGGCACAGGGGAACTGGTGACAAATGACATGGAAAAAGCCAAGGTACTCAATGTCTTCCTTAATCTTTACTAGGAAAATCATCCTTCAGGAATCTAAGACCCCTGAGATGACAGTGAAAATCTGGACCAAGGAAGACTTGCCCTCAGTAGAGGAGGACAGGTTAGGGAGCACATGAACAAACTGGGCTTACATAAGTCCATGGGGCCTGATGCGGTTCACCTATGAGGGCTGAGGGAGCGGGTTGATGTCACTGAGAGGCCACTCTCAATGATCATTGAATGGTCATGGTGACTGGGAGAGATTCTTCATGACTGGAGCAGAGCAAATATTCCTCCATCTTCAAGAATAGCAAGAAGGAAAATCTGAGGAACTATAGGCCAGTCAACCTCACCTTGGTCCCTAGGAAGGTGATGGAGAAAATTGTCCTGGACAGCATTTCCAAATGCCTGAAGGATAAGAATGTGATTGCGAGCAGTCAGCATGGAGTTATGAAGGGGAAATCTTGCTTGACCAATCAAATAACCTTCTACAATGACATGACTAGTGTGGAGGATGAGGGGAGAGCTTACCTCACCTTTAGTAAAGCCTTTGATATTGTCCCATGTAACATCCTCATAGACAAGCTGACAAAGTAAAGGTTAGATAAGTGGACGGTGAGGTAGATTGAAAACCAGCCAAATGACCAGGCCCAGAGGGTTGTGATCAGTGGCACAAAGTCCAGCTGGAGGCAAGTAACTAGTGGTGTACCCCAAGGGTCAACACAGGGGACAATACTGTTTAACATCTTTATTTATGTCCTGGATGGGACAGAGCGCACCCTCAGCAAGTTCACAAATGATACTAAACTGGAAGGAGTGGCTGATACGCCAGAGGGTTGAGCTGCTATTCAGAGCAACCTCAACAGGCTGGAGAAATGGGCAGAGAGGAGTTTCATGAAGTTCGACAAAGGGAAATGCAAAGTCCTGCGTCTGGGGGCCAACTAGCTGGAAAGCAGCTTTGCAGAGAAGGACCTGGGGATCCTGGTGAACAGCAAGCTGACTATGAGCCAGTAATGCTGTTGACAAAAAAAGTCTAACAGCATCCTGGGATGCTATTAGGAGGAGTGTAGCCAGCAAGTTGGGAGAGGTGATCCTTCCTCTCTACTTAGTACTGGTGAGGCCACACCTGGAGTACTGTGTCCAGTTCTGGGTCCCCTCATTCAAGAGGGACCTTGGACATGCTGGAAAGACTCCACTGAAGAGTCACAAGGATGATTATGGGACTGGAGCATCTCTCATATGAGGAAAGGCTGAGAGAGCTGGGTATGTTCAGCGTGAAGGGAAGGCTCAGAAAGGATCCTAACAGTGCATGTAAATATGTGATGGGAGGGCATGAAGAGGGAACCAGACTCTTCTCAGTAGTGCCCACTGGCAGGACAAAAGGCAATGGAAACAAATTAAAAAGAGGAAGTACCATCTGAACAGGTGGAAACATTTTTTACTGTGAAGGTGGTCAAATGCCGGCACTGGTTGCCCAGAAAGGTTGTAGAGCCTCCATCAACAGAGATACTCAAAACCCAACTGGACAGAGTCCTGGGCAACCTGCATCAACTGACTGTGCTTGAGCGGGGAGGCTGGACAAGATGACCTCCAGAGGTCCCTTCCAACCTCAGCCATTCTGTGATTCTGTGATTTGCTAGTCTCCTATTTAAATAATAATCAGTTCATAGAGCAGAAAAGATACCATACAACAGATGAGTCATTAAACATCATGGTTATTAAATTTTTAATGGTAAAGTAGGGAGTTCAGAACAAGAGCAGCTTGAAGGTTTTTTTTGAAAGCTCTTTAGTCAGTATTTCTAAAGAACAAACTCATATTGTGAATGATCCATTAACAAAACTTAGATTAAATGTGTAATAACTACGATTAATGATGCAAGCAACACTGCTGATTTTGCATGACTGTGTAGTAGTGTCTATGGCCTTTGGTTTGATCCAGCAGAAATTGGTTGAACTCAAGTGGCTGACTCCTATAAAAGTATTTAAAGTCTTCTGGAATAGTTAAATAGTTCAAGGCCTCTTTCATGTTCATCCTTAGAGTGTTACTGTATTGTCCCCCCTAAAAAACGAAATCCATCTTTTTAATAAAGATTACACAAAAGTAGCAGAGAAAGAAATTTCTTTTAGAAAAGAGATTATATTTATGCAAGTTATAGATAACACACTCAACTTAGAGCAACCACAAGTAAATGTTATCACATCATTTGATGTGTGCAATACATTCAATATCGATTGTACTGCTTATCCAAAACCTTTAGGTAGCATGAGGTTCCAAGAAGGTTTTGATGGTGGTGGTGATGGTGGCAGCAGGGAAGTTGTTGATTTTCTGCCTTTTTTATTTTCTTCTGGGTGTTAAGATAATTTACTGTGGATGCCATGTTAAGCCATAGTAAGAGAGAGAAATACATTGTTTTACAATGGCTGCTGTGCTGTCTGATATGGTTGCTTGCAAATAAACCCAAGCACATGCTGAGAAGCAGCCTCTCTGTTCCTCCTCACTCTTTTTGTTAACATGGCTCCACTTGTGCTCCCTGACAGCGAGTGCACGTGAGCCAGCGGCATCCCCAGCAGCTCTGGGCTGGCCTTCTGAGACCAGGGTGGACCTGCTCCCCAGCCTTGGCAGTGCTCCTCTGTGAGGGAGGCCCCTGGGGACCCTTCACAGCCCCCTGACCCCTGGAACTGTCTGCTCTCAAATCTGCGTTTTGTTTTTTTTTTTTATGAGGTATGATTCATCAGAGTCATCAAGCTGCGACCTCATAAAAATCGCTTTTCTAGAGCCATAGAAACCACAAGATCCCATTACAAGCCCTTTCATTTTCAGTGACTAATGGAAGGTCAGCAGTAATCAGACAAGAGGAAATTCTTAACTCTTTCTCAGATTCCCTTTTTCCTCTTTAGTAAAAACAAAGCTCACTAATAAATGAAATTCAGCTCAGACGGGTATTCTTCATACATGCTGTGCCAGTGCCTGGTTAGTTGACAGAAGACTGCCAAATGTCTGTTCAAGTTTCTTGGTTTTTCTTCCTACAAAAACTGTTTGCCTCTTGTAAGATATTTCAGCGACTTCTAAGGTCTCAAAACAGCTGCTTTTTCTTTTCCCATTTACAATTTTATAGATCATATAAGTAAAAGTGGTAAAGGAGCAAAGTAACAAGGTTGCAGACTAGATCCCTGGGAAAATAAGCAGACCTTCATGGCCAGACAATAGAGCAAGCTGGTGAAGTCAGTGTAGCCCAGCTCTGCAGCAAAAATTGCAGAGCTGGGACTCAGGAGATCTCACTTGTTCATTTAATTGTAGTAAATAAAGAAATGAAGAGGGTAAGAGGGCAAACAGACACAGAAACACTTTCAAGCTTACAAAAATATTGAGCTACCTGTGCTGTTGGCCCTATTAATGTAATTGATTCAACATAGACCAACTTTCAGACCTATGCAGAACTCTTGTAAAATTAATGTGAGCAGTAGGCTGAAAAATGTAGAGGAATGGGACACATAAGCAAAGACTGGGACTAAACTTATGGTTGGCAGGATGGGCAATGCATGACTGGGAGTTGGTGGGCTGTGGAGCATCATATGCACTTTAATTATCAAGTGCTTTTTAATGTCTGTTGGGGGCCTATTCAACTTAGGATGATTATATACATATGTAAGCATCTGTAGTGTAATGAGCTGTGCATTGTACTTAATACTGAAGGAGGACTATTGCTGGGGTCAGAGACCTACCCAGCCAAAGCTTCACTAAGTGACCCTGAAGTCAGCATGAGCATGTGTAATATAATGCAAAGGATTGTATGTCATATTTTTCTGCCTCTTTTCCCATATTGCTTTCTCCATATTGTTATGTCTGTTTTCAGCTCGGTGCAGGCCCGAGGGATAATGGCAGCTGACTCGTGGACCAGACACCAGTGGCAACACATTTACCCCGTGTCTGTTGGCCGAGTGCTATGGACTGAAATCAATGGCTCTACCTTAAGTATCTGGTCTTGCTTGGTTCTACTTGAGAAATGGCACTTCTTCTTCTCCATATTTTCATCTCATGAAATTTCCAAGGGTGTGGCAAACTGTCATATCTTACCTTGCCCACCAGAATGAACAGATTTAGGGAAGCTCTAAACAGCACAGGTCAGTGGGGTGATTTTATTTTTTTGAGTTCTTCATTTGCCTTTGTATAGAAAACACCTAAAAATGGCTTATAATTACAGGTGAGGAGATAATTGTGGGACAAAGGGATGCCTGTGCAGTTCCTGCCTGCTGCAGTCTGGGGGAATTTAGGAAGTTTTGTAACCACAGGGATGTTTCTTTTCTACCTCAAGTAGCTGGTGCCATTATAGGATTAATCTTCTGTAATTTGGCGAAAAACTATTCTAAGAACTTTCCCTATGGCAAGGACAAAGAGCAGGGAGGCTTTTAATACCAACCCCTGAATCTTACAGGTACTGAAGTGGGAGGACCCCATAATTCAGAATGAGACATGGGCTCCCTGTTAGCCACCTGGTATTGTGCCTGGCCTCTGGGTGACCCAGAGATGTCCTCATCAGGCAGCATTGTCCCAGGTCCAAGCACCAGCTCAACCTTCCAAGCCCAGTGGCACAGCCAGTGGGGGTCACCAAACTGGTGAGGTCTTGTGGATACTGGGGGAAAGCTGTGACTCATGAGCATCATTTCCTGTAGCATCACTTTGTACAGATTCCCACTTTGGATTGTATAAAAGCAAAGGCTGTGCCGTCTCCAAGGATACACATGATGAAACTCAGGGTCTTCTTCTCAGGTGGCTGCATCTTCAAACAAGCTGACTAAATGAAAAGAGCATTATCAGAAGGTCTGAGTCCTTTGAAGGTCCACCTCAGTCATGCTGTTTAGTACCTATGTACTTGTCACTTTGCTTTAGTTTCATCAAGTAAGGAAAGGTGATGAAAACCAAGGAAATGAGCTAAAGTGACCCTTTGCTGGATAAATTGAACATAGTGACAGACTAGAGGCAAGGGCAGGCTTCCCCGAGTAGAGCAATATACAGCTGATGGGTGTGATGAAATACACAAATGTTTCTGTCCGATGGATTTTACTGGAGTTAAGATGTTTCCTGCCTGTGACAAGTGATGAGAAGAGATTTTTTTTCAGGTTTCTTGTTGTAAAATCTTTCATAATACAGATGTCTTCTGCATGGTTTTCAGTATGAGCAAAATAGGTGTCTCTTAAAGACATGTCAACAAAATAATGACTAACACCATTCTCTTCCCTATACATTGTTATTGATCCTTTTAATGGCCCTCATTTATTGACTTCCTTTTTGCAGTACCAGAGGAACAGTGACTGGGCGTTCCTTAATATTTCAGGTCTAGAGCTTATTTGGCTAAAGATGAATGTAGTTATGCTTTCATTGGCTTGCTTCTGTTGTTTTGCTTTTCACTGACTGGGAAGTTCCTATATAGAAAATTATCAAAGTAAATAATTTTGTCCCACACTGGTGGTGAGTCCTGAGGAGAAAAGTAGGCTGCATCATTTTTAGTACAGAGCAGAAAGACTTAATCTGGGAATGCCCAAAAACATGCCAGGCTGCACTAGAGGTAGAATTCATCCATTCAAACCCAAGAGCTAAAAGGGGCTTCAGGTTTCTGTGAAGCAAAGCTTAGATACTGCAGTCAGCATTTTGACTGACTTCAGAAGTAGCTTGCTGACAAAGTCAATGCAACGTACTGTGCAGTGAACCGTATATCACAGTATCCATTCAAATCCTAGTGCAAATACTGAGTATTTGGAAACTTAAAGTAATTGACATCCTGTCAGGAGCAGAAATGGGGACAGCATCAACACAGAGTATGTGAATTGGATCTTTTCCTGGGACATTGATTTACAGGCTTTAGATTGGAACATCAATGGAAGTGACTTAAAAATGGCCTCGCAATGATGGAATAATTTTTGTTGGAACAAAGTGTATGTGT
Organism: Phaethon lepturus; assembly: GCF_000687285.1. Taxonomy (NCBI): domain Eukaryota; kingdom Metazoa; phylum Chordata; class Aves; order Phaethontiformes; family Phaethontidae; genus Phaethon; species Phaethon lepturus. The sequence continues at coordinate 22,079 of NW_010528198.1, forward strand.
AAGCGTATACATAACACATATAGCACTTGACCAGATGATTATCAGATGAAAATATTGATGTGAAGATCAGGTAAAAATCTAGCTTCTTGACTAGCCATCTTACACAAATGAAACATAATAACCGAGAGACTAATTTAAAAAATTATTTCCTAAAATCCTGCTTGCCTTGACCTTTTCAAACTTGCCATTAATGTAAAATTGTGGACAGTTAACTCATTAGGATTCAGAATATCAAATTCTACCTTGGCCTTTCAGGTAGGTTGTGCAGGAAAACTGTATATGACTCTAAGGACTATTGCAATAAAATATAATACAAGTCCAGAGTGAATATGTAAATTTTTGAGATGTAATATCTCATGCACTGCTATACATTGTCACTTGTCAGCGGCTACCTGAAGAGATGGTTTGATAGGTATTTGCTTAAGATCCTGAGGTTATCCTAGACATAAGCACCAGACACGGGTGAACTAAAGCTGTCCTAAGATATTCAAGAAGCAAACCCATTAAAGACTGCAGGTGTGCTCTGTCCATCTGTGGCTTGGCAGAATATATAACTCAAGACCACCTGAAGCTGACACAATGTAAGCGCCCATTGGAAGGACTGGCACATATGATGTCACTTTGGCTTTCCCTGCAAACACCTGTCATGCAACATGCACAATGAACTGGACAGACCTTTTTTAATCTTGTGAAGTGCAAAAGAACAGATATAGAGACGTGCATGAGATATTTTTCACTCTAGGTGAGAGAGTGCTAGACAGGAAAGAACTATGAAGTTGTTGTTTATTGAAATGTTTGTGTGTTGTGTATGTAAGTGGATGCTGGAAATGATAAATTCATGCTTTCCTCCCATTTTTAAAAATAATAATAAAAAATGGTTCAGCTGCAGAAATTTTAGTGCCAGTTGGGTACTCGGTAACAGCAGCATACTTCTGCACTGAATCGCACTACCTCTGTTGCATTGGACAAACTGGGAGTGTTCTTTCTCTTTTTGCAGAGGAGCATAGTTTACTCTCTTTCTTTTACTTGACTGGCCAACAGGTGAATTCAGAGTGAACAGATCAGCTCAGGAATAAGAAGGACCTAAAGAGATGAAAATAAAGGTAAATGTCAATGTTCAGAAAAGTTCTTTGTAAAAAGCAGCCTATGAACATTCTCAGTGCTCCTGGTTACTGAAAGCACCATTTTGTAATCTGGCTGAAGTGAGCTTCAGGCTGTGTCCCTCCAGCCACAAACAAGTATCTGCTTTGGAGAGGCTGTAAACATACAGTTGGGAACAATGCAGATTTTTTTTTCCCACTCTTAACTTTATCTAGTGTGGAAAATTTGACCCTAAGCATTACATTTAGAGTGCAATTGATTTAGCAATGGATGGGGACTAGAATCCTGATGTAAGTCATTTAAACAGGTGCCACATCGTATTAATTGCAAACAAAGGGTTTGTTGCACCACCTATCTGGTTGCATTAGTCAAAGTTAATGAATTATTTATTTATTAAGATATGTCCTCCAGCATCTGCACATTCTGCTGGAAACTATTCAGATGGCAGCTCGGGCCTTTCAGCTCAGCAGAAGCACAAATCTGGCCATTACCAGCAGAGATGGGAAGCACAGGAGAAGGGTACTAGGACAAGTTTTCTGTGCTGTTATTCTTCCAACGCTTTTAACAAGTTCTCCCTGTGTTGGACTGCGGCACTAGCTGATGAGTTTTCTGTGCCCTTCTCCTGCTATCAACCCAGGAGCACCTGGGGCTTTGCTTCCTTCCGGTCAACAGTCTTACCTACTGTCACCTATACACAATGTACAATTTTTCTCTGGTTTACTGTGTGCTGCTTTTGCATTTCTGCCAAGTTAACCAATTTGTTATCTTAATTTTAAGTGAATACTTTAATCTTGGGTGTTGGGCCATGCTTGGAGAAAAGGAAGAGGAATAGGTTACTGAATATTCTCTAACAGCTTTCTGAATTTGTTCTGTGGTAGTCTTCAAACCTACAGGCTTCTTTTCCAGGGTTTGTTTACCACTAATATAACAAAGCACGCAAGTCTGTCCAGTTACATTGCTCTTTATAAAGCCTCTGCCATTTGTTGTTTGTTTCCTTTGTCATCCAGCAGATTTCTGCATACTTTTTGCTATTTTCTGTCTCGTTTCCCCTTGTATCCTCAGGACCCCAGGGCAGAGCCCTTGTGTCCTAAAGGAAGCCTTCAGCCTCGGTGTGGCAGGGGAGAGAGGGGCCAGGGGAAGCATCTGGTGGGGATGAGAGCATGATAATGACACACAGAGGAAAACATTGCATTGAACAGGAGGCCACCGGGGTACTCAGTGCCCTTATTTCACCCACCTGTACTGCTCCACTCTGTCCTCCGCTTTTCTTCATGAGGAATGTGCTCCATAAAGACCAGGGCAAGAGGAGGTGAAGAAACCTCTGCTTGCATTGGAAGAAAGAAGGGGTAGCACTGGGCTTTACTGAGAAGGTAGGAAAAACCCATGGTACAGAGGAGGAAGAGGTAAAGGCAGTAGAGGATGTCCAGGTGCTGCCCTGCAGAACAGGAGACTCCTAAAGTTGCCAGTCCTACAATAAAGAAAAGTTCAGTGGTAGCAGAATATGGCCAAAGACTTTAAAAAAAAAAAGTTTAGTTCAGACAGTAAATGGCCCGACAGTATGCCTCCAGTCCTCTGTGAAGTTAATGACAGCCAAGGGCGTGCAGCGCTAAGCAGGACCAAGCCAGTGCTGTATGCATCCTGGGTGAGGGATGTTGTCATCTTCTCCTGGGTACTGAGCAGGGGGTAATCTGGCCTGGGGGTCTGTGTCTGTCACAAATAACACTGATAGTACTGGTGTCTGATCAGGGTTGCTGTATTTGCCATAACTTTCAGGGACATGCTCTCTGCTCAGGGGAGGGAGTGAGGGCAGATGTTTGTTAGGTGATCTCAGAGAACAGGGTGTCCTGGGCCCTCCCTGATTTGTCTCTTGATGTGTTTTACATCCTCTGTGCTAACGGAAAAGCAGTTGCACTTTTAAATGGCGGTCTGTAATTTGATCTGGGCTTTGGGAGAGAGGCTGAGCCTGAGCTCACAGCTCCTCTGCAGCATTGCCCTACAGGCTTGACAGAATGAAGAGCACCAAAACCAGGTTTTGTTACCAAAAGCAAAAATGCCTCTTGCCATTATTCGTTTCCATGAAAGCATGTGTGTGCTAAAAGACACACATGGGTACAAACAGGTACATGCCTGCATGCATGCCATTCACTGCTCATGTGGTAGAGAGCATCCTTTAAAAGGCAGGTCACACTTTAGAATTAATATTGAAAGTCTTTATTAGTAGGAAGTGGTTAGAAGCATAGTTTGGTATAAATGTGGCTTTATTCAGTAGTTCATGTTCCTAGAAGTGCTTAATTCCTTAAGGCTCTGCTTGTTCCATTTTGGATTTTATAGTACAAAATACAAATGCAAACTTTCATTTTGTTGCATGGCTATTTGAAGTCCTACAGCCTAATTTTTCTAGACAATCCTGGGCAATTGTTTGCAGTACAAGGCAGGTGGACACAGTGGATGAAGAAATATGAATGGGATGGAGAATGCAAGATGTGAGCATTCCCTTGTTCAGGGCTCAGCCATTGACAGGACTTGGGAGAGGCAAGCAAAACTGTGGTAATAACAGGTCATTCAATGTAATGGTAGATACTTTAATTTTTCAACTCCAAACTGCACACTGTGTTGTCATTTCTAAGACCACGCTAGAGATAAATCAGGCCAAAATCATCCAAAATCACACAACGTGCTTATGTTTTCTTGGAGCCCTTGGAAGTTGCCCATGGACCACAGAAGTTGAAACAAATTAATTTTAGAACTTGTCTGTTGTCTTTGTTTCATGACTTCAGAAGTGAGGAGTAGGATTCTGTGATGTCTTTCACATAGGAGTGCTCTGGGACTCATTTTTAAATGCTTTTAAAAAGGTTTTGATCTTCAAGTAAAAAGTCCAGTAGAATGACAAGTGACTGCAATTAGTAAAGCAAAATCATCTCTCATTTTAATGTTCAGTTCTTTGACTTGGCTGTTATGATCATGTATATAATTCTCACTCGTCTCTACTGGTATTTGGACTCAGAGGAGAAGGTTGCAGCCTGATGAGCAATGCAATGACTGCTTACTATTTGGTTTCTTTACAGAGATTGGATGTGGCAGCATCTTCTTGTCATGATTATTGCTTGAACCAGCTAGGAAGTTAAATATTTCATTATGGTGATTTTGATACTTGCACTGATCTCCTGTGGATTCGTAATTGAAGACATCACAAAACAAAACAAACCTCCCCCAAACAATTGTATGTGACTAAATCACCTACATATGTTTCTTGTTCCCAGTTATGCACGGGTTTCTTTTTAATATAACTCTTGGCACGACAGAAACCATGCTGGTGACATTATTGGTATTGTTGGCATAGAATGTTTTCAATAACACTGAGTTTGTTGGGACAGAGCGTGAATTAGTTGTCAGTTCTTGAGAAATCCAAATTTAATTGCTGATCAAATGTTTAAAATATGACTAAGATTAACGACAACTTTCCATATAAATTCTTTCTTGTGACCATTAGGCAAGAAGCCAAAAACTGGCAGCATGGCAGCTCTGTTCAGCAGCCGCAGTTTGGAAGTCAGCTCCAGGCTTCTATTCCAGACTGAAATTCTCAGTTTTTCAGAATTTATAATTTTTTTTTTTCATTTTGAGAGGAAAAACTGAAAGTAAGTCTAGGCCAACTTGAAATAAATCCTTCTCATTCTGTTTTCCCAGGACAGTTGTCAAGCTGACAAATCAAATATTATGCAGCTCTTTCTATTATGTTCCATATAAATCTATAGTTCCTACCAGACTGTTCTCCATCACTCCACCTTCTTTCATAGCCATTGTAAAATGGGCATGGAACCAAAGTACTTTTTGCAGATGTCTCTGCAAAAAAGTGGTCTTTTACCTGTGAAACCGTAGAAGAAACGAGAAGTAGAAATTTTACTGAGTTCAGCTCCAAACATATTGTATTTTTACAGATGAATCTATCCTTCCTTCCTGTTTGTGTTGAGATTATCAGACCATTAGTACTGCTCTTCCTTCTTCTGACTTGCACATGCCTCTCTTGACAATGTAGTGTTCAAACCAGTTAGTCACACTCCACTGAAGTACTGTTAATCTAATAGATAGGTCACTGTTAGGTCAGGGAAAGGGGAGGAGAAAGAGAGATTTACTGTGGGAAGAAACACCAGCATTATACAGGAACCCACTGGTGATGGAGAGTCAAGGCCTGTGATGCTTTCCACTCCATTGGCACACCAAGGTCAGAACTTTCCTTATGCAGCTGGGGGCGGCGGGGGGGAAAGAAGTTAATCCAGGATTAACAATGTCAGATTCCCTTAACACAGTGTTATGAGTTCAGGATAGATGTTCCAAATGGGTCATTTGTCTGTACCAGAATGGCAGTCCAAAGGTTATTCAACCTCCTTGTCCAGGACCTTTTGCTTACTCTAAAAGCAAAATGTAAAACCTGCTTATTCTAGTGGCTGGCAAAAGAGCCTGACCTATGGCCCCTGTAACTTCCCACTTCTGTGCTCAACTTTTCAGCAGATTCCCAGAATTAGCCATCTGAAGGTGCGCACCAGAGCAGGTTGACCCTTCAAGGCCACAGAGCCCTTCTCCAGAGCAAATTCCTTTCTCCTTTTGCTGGCTAAATGTTTCTCTGTGCTGCTTCACCTACATTGTCATCGTCTGGAATTTGCCTTCAAGTTAATCGCATCAGTTAATGCTTGTACCACGTTTGAAAAGTCTGAAGTACTACAATTCGTTATAATTTCTTTTGTTTTCTTCCTGATACTCTCTCCAAGTCCAGATCACAAGGCACACACATCTCCCTCTGTAGCTTTATTGCCTTACATCTGAAAAACCGATCCCTGTTTTCAGCTCAGTCGCTGCCTGTTTAACTCCTGTGTTGCTGGAAATATGTTGTGGAACCAGGGAGAGTTAAACACTGTTAATTGCTTCATATCGTAATGATAGTACTGGCTTTAAGCATGCTTGTAAAAGCTGGTGAATACACATCTAATGCATTTCTGCAGTGCGTGTGTGTAGCATGGTGTTATCTTCTGATAAGCAAAATGTCTCCCTCTTTCCC
>NW_010528198.1:28261-43514 GCF_000687285.1 Phaethon lepturus
CTGTCTGTTGGCCACAGACCCCCAGAGTCCTCTGTGTTTTTCCACGAGAGCATCAGAAAAAGAAGGAATATGCCAAGTGTGGGTGAAGTTTTGGGGCATGAATTTGTGCTAGAAGCTTCTATGGAGCATGTATGAACTATTAAAGGAGGCGTTTGTTTCTGCAGTTTCTCCCCACCAAAGGCTCATAGTTAAGGGAATTTTTCACACAAGTTTTTACTCTTTAGATGCAAAGGCTGTGTCAGTGATAAACACCAGGTCCTTGCTCTAGAGCATGTGGTTCAGGGTTGCTTGTGCAAAGATCTTATAGGCGTAAAATCACAAACAACAGCTTCTGCTTTGGAAACAGACCAACTATTTTGCTGAAAATATTCCAAAAATATTTCAGGCTGGACAGAGCCATCAGGGTCAATTCAAACCAAGTGGTTACAGCCTGGCAAAAGGAATAAAATGAAAGCAGGGCCTCAGAGCAGGAAGCACTGAGTACCAGACTCCATGATATGAAAGATATTGGTTACAATAGTGCTTATTCTGGAGTGCCTGAAAACATCCAAAAGTAAGAATCCAGCTAGAGCAGAGAGGCACCCCCCCCCGCCTTTTGTGGTAGTTTTGTTTCCTGAGGGACAGATCTATTTCCAACTGTGACAAATTCAAGTAAACTGTTCTTGTGGTATCAGAGGTGATATTTTTAGTCAGCACAAATGAGCCTGGTTGTAGTAGAAATAGCAGCTGCCCGAATTTTCTTTTCCATGTTCATTGCACCTGGCATTGGTGGCACTCCATGTTAGGGGGGAAGACCCAGTGGAGCACAGCATGGCATTACTTGTTTTCCTCATCTCTTAATTTTCAGGCTGATAAATGTGGTAGAGGAGATGCACACAACACTTAATATTAAGGTTTGAGGCTGGAGCAGCTCAGCTACAGAATCTCTGTGCAACCATGAGGACTCAATTCAGCCAGAAAATCCCAAGGCAGCCTCTGCATTGGTCTTTGAATCAGCACAGGCCCACTATAGGGAATGCTGCTCTCTGGAACTGATGTATCCTAAGTTGGTCCACCTCCAAACTCATGTTCACTAGCATGGCGCTCAGCTGTCAGGCTCCCAGCCAGCACCCGTGAATCTTGCAAGGGCGTGTCTCGGGATACTCTTGTCGTGTTCAACAACTTGCCCTTCTTCTGCCTTCTTTTTTCTTCCACATCAGACCTTTCTTTTGTCTGACCATTACATTTCTTGCTTCTCTCCAAGCTGGCAAACATCTGCATCTCACTTTTCCCCTCTTTGTCCTTCTCTGTACCCAGATCCTGCTTACACTCACTTTGTTCCTGCACATAGAAAAGCAACACAGGAAAAAAGGCCCATGAAGCTGTGAGAGTCACTGTCTAAGTTGTTATTCATGTTTCAGAAGATAATGAAACATTTTAAATGTGATGCTTGGATAGATGGGGAATGAGGAGTCACGTAACAGAGGTCTTTGACTTTATTTCAGGTAGTTTACTTGGCTCTCAGATGTTACTTTTCCAACCCCCAGCAACTCCTACCTCTGACTTCATTCTCAAACTTTCCTATTTAGCCCATGCTTTTTGCTTGCTTGGTTGCTTTGGCTGTGGAGAGGACCTGTTTATACTAACACCTATAGGACAAGTTTGTTTTTTCTGGGAGACTTCCTAGTTGTGGCTGAAATCTGCCAACTCCTGAGTTGAAAACCCATCAAAAGCCCTTCAAAGTTGCTAAACACAATGCCCTTATCCCACACGCAGACCCTTCTGCACACATTGCACTTCAGTGAAACCCCCTCTTGTCAGACCAGTGATCCAACCCACCATGTTTCTGTTCTTCAAACACAACCTGGGGCCTTCTTCCATGCTCAGGGCCACAGCCTGCATGTACTCCAGACCCTCTCCAGCAGGACCTTCCTGCTCCGCTGAATCTGCTCACACCCGTGGGACCACAGCTGGTCAGAAATTCAAACTTCGTCTTTAATGAAAATTTTGAGTTTATTCCTGGTGGGGAACAAAAGCTCACCAGAGCTGTTAATTTTGCTTCAGGGACCTTTTTTCCCCTAAGTGCGGTGTTGAACCTGAAGCCCCTCCAGCATTTAGGAGAGTGCTAGAAGCAGCAAGAAAATGCAGTGTGTGCCCTGAAAGCAACAGGAAAATGGATCAGACTGTTCTTAAAAGACTGACCAAAACATCCCGATGAGGCATGAAGGCACTAATGAGTCACACCCCAGGATGGGCTAAATAGTAATAGAAAAAAGCTTCTTGTTTCAATTCCCTGCTGAGGTCAGAAAGTTGATTCTCCACTACCAGCTGTTTTTTTTTTCCCTCTTCACTGAGTTACTAGCTGCAATTTATGATGAAATAATTCCCTTGGGAAATTATTCTTTTGGGACAAGAAATATGAAAAGGAAAAGAGATCCCCCTCCTCCCCACTCCTCAAACCAATGAGAATAGCATTCAGAAAATTCTGATACCATGAGACGGGCTAGCTTTTGCTTCAAATTTTTTTGGCTGGTTATTCTGAAAATGGATTGAGCCGTGCCCTCGAATCTTTTTCTGCCTTTCCCACTGAACATTAGCAAAAAAGAAATTGTTTTACTATGAAAAACAGCTTACATTTCACAGGTGACCTTTTGTCTCTGGCAAAAAGGTTTTTGCTACATCTTTTTGAGAAAGCAGCCTTGCATTATTTATGATAAGCAGTTTACCAGGACAAATCTAGTTTAAATCAAATTCTAGCAAAAATATCCAGCTTCTGTGACCTGAATTCAGTGCTGTCATGGATGGATATGCCTTAGCCAAGGCAAAAGATTGAGATTTTGGAGCAAAATGTGCCAAAAGATGAGGTCAGGACAGAGTTCTGGCATCTGCAGTCATGGTCTTCTACATTGCAAGAAGTGCTGGGAGGAACCTGTGTGTTCCTAACACTATTGTGACTGTGTTTGTGGTGTTGTAGGTGTTGAAGACAGTTAAAACTGTATAGGTGAGCACTTTTACCACAAAGACTTTAGGAAAAACATACCACAGCAGCAACCATAACCCTGCTGGAATTAAGGCTTCTCGGTAGGCAGGAATGTATTTGTGAGTTTCATTAATATGTTCAGCAATGAGTTCAGTGTACCTGCAAGATAAATTAGATGTCTTCCTCCATCATCTAGTGTTACGGGAAGCTGTTGTGCAGATACAATGCAGCGAATGGAAACTTGGCTAACTTCAGGTCTCAGGGCCCAGACTAAAGAGTCCGATTAGCTGACCTGCAACTGGCATGTTATTGTACAGTATTAGGGAAGATGAATGATGGCTGTGTTTGGGCAGATTGTTTCCATAATTTAAGAGAGAGAAAATCAGCTCATTGTTGATCCAGATTTTGTCATAAGTAATTTGAAAGTCCTCTCTGGGTTCAGCTGAAAGGCATTTGGAGTCAAGGAGAAAATGCATGTTGATGTATGTTGGATGATGGTAAGAAAGCAGTGTTTTACAATCGTCCTGGTCCCGTGGGCTCACCTAATAAAACGATTCACAATTAATTTGCAAGTTTGGGGGGAGTTCAATCACTCTTTTCTAGCTCATTCTTTTAAAAAAATTACGATATAATTACACGCACAGCAATAGTTCAGTCCAAGAGACTCCTTGAATGCCATTAGGAGACATATCGTATCCAAATGCTGCCAATGTTAGCTAAAATTTCAGAAGCCTGAGCCAAACTGAGACACACAATTTTTCCTTCCTTCCTCCTTCTATTTTTCAGTCTTTTCCTCATCACTGCAACTAAAAATAATGTGCCCTGCTTGCCTCATTTGCTAACTAAAACATTTATACCTGCTTGTTAAGCTGTAATTTTAGCTTCACTTTGATTGATAGCTCAAGTAGGAAAGGTTTGAATTTTTGTCTTGTACAGACACATTCAGATTGCTTGGCAAGGCTGTTGGATTCATTGCCTTTGTAGTCATCATGCAGACTAGAGCTTCCCCAGTGACTGAAAAAAGTTTAAATGAATTTAATGAATTTTGGGTTCTTTCTCTTTTTTCCCCCTTTTTTTAGTTCGTACTTTAATAAAGCACTGGATGTTTTGGAATGGTGAATGCATACCTTCTGAGTGAAGTGCAGCCAGAGCTACAGCTGCAGCTCTCTTTCTATACGTGTTGCTCAATAGGCTTGTGGGAACTGATGGAGCAGGCTGCTGGGACTGCCAGGCGGGACGGCTCCACTGTTGTTACTGGCTTGGGCCCAGTTTAATACCTCGCGTGTAGCTGAATGTAGGAGAGATGTCAAAGCTGTGTTACTAGAAAAATGCTGCTTTAAAATGGGACCCCTAAAAAACCAGAATTGTGTTAACGTTTGTTCTCATTGTATACTCTGGAGCATCACAGTAATTCCTGAGAAAGCTAAGATATTTTATTTTAATGGCTTCATGTCTACTTGCAGCCAGTGGGTCAAGTGCTTTGCCTCTCTGCTAGTCCATAAAGGGTCTTGACACATTGCCAACCACATGCAGTATTGTCTGTTGTGGGTGAGTGTACCAGGCATGGAAAGTACCTGTGTTACTTCTAATGAAGTACTAATAGTGCTGTGACTGATAGCATTCCTTCTGTGGTAGAAGTGGCAGGGACTTGTTTTTTGGAGCAGAGTTATTCAGCCTCAATAGGTGTGGGGGACTGTTAGGGTATTAAGTCTTCCTTTGTAAGAAGACTAGAAAAAAGCAGAGAGGGAGAAAAGACAGAAGCCAAGTGGTCCAGACTGAGTCTGAAGCCAGTATGCACTTACTGGTGCTTCTGAATAACTAATCCAGAGCAACTCTGGCAGGACAAAAATGTCCCTGCTGGATCAGGGTAATGCCCTATAGGTGACTGTGGCTAGAAGCGAATGCTTAAAGGCGCATCATTGTACGTCCTTTCAGCAGTCAGAGGCTCTAACCCCAGTGTCTGGACCATCATGGTCCAACAAGCAATGGATCTACCCTCCATCAATGTATTTCATATCTGGAACTCAATGTAAACTTACCACCACCACAACATTTTGTGGCAATGTGCACTAGGACTAACCCCATTCTCTTAGATGCAGGAATGAGTTGCACATTTAATAGTTCATTGTATGAAACATTATTTTCTTTGGCTTTTTTTAGACTTGCAGCCAGAAAGTGTTACCAGACACTCAGTGTTTGTTTTAGTAGCAGGATGGTTTTTTAAAAATCAGCTTCTCCATTCGAGGCAGACTTCCACCCAGCTCTGCTGATGAGAAGTCTCAATTCACTTGAGATAAAATTAGCTGGGAGATTGTAACCTCTTGTTAGCAATGTGGGTAGTACCTCAGATGGTAAAACCAGATCTGTAAGAGAACATCTGCCCAAGTCTCATACTGTGAAAACGCCCTTTTAGAATGAAATAAGCTTTGAATGACTTTCACTGCACTAGTCCAGTTGAACCTGAGGGAGCATCTCTGTGTTAGCAAGATTACTTTGTTGCATCTTGTTTTGGATTTGGTTGGGTTTTGTCCTCTTTGAGTATGCTTCTTTTTTCTTTGGGTACACTTTGGTCCTCTTTGGGTACACAGCTGATGTCTCCTTGTGTGTGTCTTTAAATGCAACAGTCATGCAAGTAAATAAATCCTGGGTGAAATCACAAGTCAGTTAATTTCCCTGCCCCCATTTCTTTGTAACCAGAAGATGAAGTCACTCCAGAAAATGCAGAGGAGGCTCTGCTGTCCGTGGCATGCTGTGCCTGCAGTTAGTGCACATTTTAAATCACAGTTCTAGAGCTTATTTATACAGCTAAATGTCATATGTTTAAAAATAATGACTTTATTCAGACAGAAAAATTCTCCCCAATGTGATTAATTAATGGAAGGAGACTCATTCCCACTGTAACAGCTAGCTAGAATGATTCCAGGCCTTCTCTTGAAGCCAGTTGCTTGTTAGAAAATCTTTTCACTCTACCAGGTCGGTCCAAGTTCAACAGCTAGAAATAATGAAGCAATGGTATGTAGCAAGCAACAGTAAATTTTTCGTAACTGCTTGTGCAACTTATTGTAACATGTCAATCACATTCTAAGACAGCAAACTGTTTTGGGAGCTTGAAGTTAAAAATAATAGGGTTTAGGCACAGTGGCTTAGATGTTTTTCATAATGAAATAGTTTGCTTTTTGCTAATGTGTATAAGTCTTCCTGGAAAAGCAAGTGGCAGCGACATTCTTAAAACCACACGTAGCACTTAAAACTTGGTATCATAGTTGCTGACTATTCAGTGTCTTACCTCAAATTGAATTTAACGTGAAAGAAAATGGCTGTGCCTGCAGCACTATTACAAAATTGCAATTGCTGCTCTTCAAAATCCTTACCTTAGTTTGCAGGCAGCTGCGAAGCACAGGCAGGCACACACAGATGCTCTGCTCTCCCAAGAAATCTTCCTTATTGCTTCTTGCCCGGCCGTTCTGCTAATACATTTATCTAGGCTCCAAATGAGCAGGATCAGATGAACTATAACCACAGTGAACTGCTTTGCTGGACTGTCACTGCAGCCCAATATCCCTCCCAAGTTAGCTGTGCTCTTTGATCCCAACTTCCAGGCTTTCATAGCAGAGTTAGAAGAACACATTTCACAGTGAAACTTGGCAAAGTGACAGCCAAGAAATTATTTTCCCTACTAATTTTAAATGCATCAGTACAGTCACTGTTAAGATATTCTAAGAAACAAAGGACGGGGCAATAACATTTGAAAATTGTTATTATTGTATTTGCAAAGCTTGATGTCTCATGTTGATACTGATGGGAAGATGTCATTTGTCTTTTGTTCATAAAAAGATCTGAGATGCAATAATTTCAAAATATTAATGGCATGCTACGTAAGTATCAAATGAATATATCAACTAGGGCTGCGACTGTTCTTTTCCAGTGGATTCATAATATGTTGTGTCTAGTAAAAAGAAAAAAATATCATTGCAGATATTTATGCCGTTGACAGACCAGAAGGGCTCCTGTAGAATTGCTCTTCTCTCTGAAGTAAGTAAAATGCACTTGTAAAACTTTCTAATTACAAACTCACCCAAGGAACTGTTCTGATCATCAGGGTAAGTACGACAAGATTTGTAACAAATGTACTGAACGGGTTTGTTGTTTTTTCTTTTTTTCCTTTTTGTTTACATAAGTACTGAATTTCTGAGACAAGCTACCAACAGTTCAGTCAGGAAATGCAAAGCTACGCTTGACCATGCATTATCAGCTCACTGTCATGCTTCATCTTTCTGCTTAAAAAAGTAAAAGCCTTGTCAGGCATACAGTAACTTAAAAATGCATGGGAGGGGGTTCTTTAGGTTGTACCATGAGGTTATTTGAGAGATGTTTTCAATATTAATTTGGGGGACAGGGGCAAATATACCAGTTATGTTTTTTAGCTTTCCTTTGGAGGAGAAAGATCCTGTAGTTATATAACAGCACATAAAGAGCTCCCTAATTGAGAGTGTGTGTGGCCAGGGAAAATGAGGTGAAAAGACGGGAGAGAAGAGGTGGTAGCTGAGAGGCAGCTGTTGGTGTGGAAAAGCATCAAGTGGGAGCCAGTGGAGCCTGGGCTGGCAGGAGGGCAGTGCAGGGAAGAGATGGAAGCGGAGGGGATTTCACACATATTTAATATATTCAGAGGACCAAAATCTTCACTTCTTCTAGGGGACCTACAGAATAATTTCCTTCTCTTCTGTGGAACTCCTCCTCCTTCATGCTTTCTCTAAGATCAGAATCCAATCCTGTGTGACAAAGAAATTTGTTTTGAGATATTTTTAACTTGTGTTAAGAAAAATCAGTGCCATTTTTTGTTTTCTGGTGTGCCTGTAAGATTGGAAGAACCCTACTGATTCACACTGCTGTGATGCACAGCAGCGTGCATTTGTATTCTGAGGAGGGGGAAGCGAAACAATCACACATTCAAAGGAAAACATGCTTAATGAATCCACATACATTAATTTGCCACCAATAGAGATCCTTAGTAACAAAATGGATCATTACTCGCACAAAGATGATGACTAAAAACCGTAAAATGCGTGTTCTCTGCAGTAAGCATCAAGTGAGACAATGCCACACAGATTTCTGTGATTTATGATGCTCCATTTTATTGTTTTCTAGGCTTGTACCTGATGAGAAAGGAAAGACCTAAGAGGTGGCAAAGACCTCCTCCTGTTTCATCTGCTGCTTTTTTGGTATTGTTTGAAAGAAGATTTCTGGGACAGAAGTTATTTGTTTTGCAGCCATGTTGTTCTTAAAATATACAAGAAATAGACAATGAAGACCAGCTGTGGAAAAAAAAGACTACAGAATACACTTGAATATACAACTTATTATTTTTAACTGCTTTTCAAAAGGACTGTGCTTTTAATAATAGTCTGCTTTTGTAAAGCATTTCTCAGATGCAGACTTCAAAACATGGTAGGCAAATTGTCTCAACATGTCTGTGGGATAGGTAAGTAATATTAAATCCTTTTTACAGAGGGAGAAAGCTGAACATCAGAGAACGGAGAACACTGTTTTCCAGCCTTGGTGTTACAAAAGGACTAAGAGTATTGTATTAAATTCCACTCCCTAAGTCCGATTTAATCTTTTGCCTTTCCACAGAAGGTTTGGTATAACTTCATCTTTTCTGGTCACGGGTTATAAAACGGGCAAACGCAGGGATGAGTGTGAGAGATCACAGATGGCTGGTCATTCCTGAGATATACAATGTATATCTGAAGTTATTTGGAAGTTCCAAAGTTAAACGTTTCATAAATATATCAGAATGTATGTGGCCTTTCTTAAAGTTCCCCAGCCTGAAACTGTTTAGCCTACCACCATGATGCTTGTCTAAGTTTACAGAGTGTGGGTAAACTCCCCAAGAACGTCCCTACTAATGTTAGTGGGCTTTTTAAATATCACAGGCATGCTACGTATTGATTGCTGGACACATGTAGTCAGCAACCTTACTTCATGGGGGTTCTCCAACAGATACTTTAGAAATATGAGTGACTAATAAGAAAGTTACATTCATGATGAAAAGAGAAACCACAGCAGTCTATGAAGGCTAAAAGTCTAAAAGCAATTTTCAGTCCTAGTAAATCTTAGTCCTTGTATAAAATTGCCTATATTAACGGTTATTTTCTTTGCCCACACTTCATTCTTCTGTAGAGATGAACAGGGAAACTGGGCAACAGGGTACAGTAGCTTTGAGTGTTCATTCTCCAATTCTGGATGCCTAAAAAAGAAACTCAACATGTTGCACATTAGTGGGAGGAATTGCCTTGTCTTCAGGAGTTGTCAAAGAAGCTCTTAAGGAGGCAAAGAAAGAAAAAGTTGATTTTGAGTGTGCTGAATCTTTCATAGCTAGTTTAGGTCTCTCTAGCACCTTTTAGGAGCTGTGTAGTTTCTTCCAAAGTATGCTAAAGCAAAGGCACCAGAAATACGAAGGTGAGCCTTTAGCTCATTAATACCACCAGCAAAAAATGAAAGAATTAGCAAACTGTGATGGCCAGCCACAGCCAAACCAAATACCACCTCTGGAATTAGATGTGCTGCAAACACCAACAGCCTGCGATCATATGACCTTTAAAAAACATATGTTTCATAAGTGGAAAAATGAACTAAAGAGGCTGCTCATGAAGCTTTCAAGAAGCCTGACTGCTCAATTATATATTAACATCACGCAAACTTTGCCAGCTGAGCCAGGAGGCAACGCTGACAGGGGCTACATGTTTTCCTTTTTATATAAACCTGCAGAAAAGCTGCTAGCCGTGGGGAATGCCTGCTGTAGGACATGATAAATAGAACTTTCTGGTGCTTGTCAAAATCGCTTTTTACAGTATTACATTGCCTTTGGTGCCAGCCCCAACTGTCGGCAGCCGGTCCAGCTGCAGGAGGGGGGAGCAGAGTGCCGGGCTTTGCTGTGGAGAGGGTTACCTTATGCAGGCATATGTCACCATAGCAGGTGGGCAGGTGAAAAGAGGCAAGGCACAGGTAATGGGTTTTGGGGAAGGGGGAAGTGAGCAATGTGCCGATATTCAATGTGCGGCTTTGCCATGCCCGCCTCTGAGGCCGGGGGCTTTGCATGCAGGAGCAAGGACCGCGAGCACAGCGGCTGCAATGTCGCTCCGACGAGCCGTGATAAATGCCAGCTTTGTTAGTGTGCGTGGCAAGTTACCAGCAGCCTGGCGAATTCCGGTGCTTGGAGAGCCTCGCACTGGGAAGGAAAAATGAGCTGTGAAGTAATAATGATAATAACAGGATTCAATGAGGCAGATGTAATCCACATTTCTTCAGCTGATCCTGGCTTGCAGCACCAACACTGCTTGACAGAATTGTATTCACAGTTTTCAAAAAGTTCATTCCGATGCTT
Organism: Phaethon lepturus; assembly: GCF_000687285.1. NCBI lineage: Eukaryota > Metazoa > Chordata > Aves > Phaethontiformes > Phaethontidae > Phaethon > Phaethon lepturus. Next base: position 38,605 of record NW_010528198.1, read on the forward strand.
GAGCTGTAGAGTGACTCTACAGATAAAATAGAGCATTTTTTTCTTGGAAGTCATATTTACAGAGTACTTAAGTAAGGCAAGTACCTCAAAACAATTGTCCACAAGAATTAGTAGTTTGGTGAGGGGTTTCCCACTCCTTTATAAAACCTCTGAGTACATTTTTGCTCTTCTGGCTTACAGTCATGAAACCTTGGTAGTGCTGAGCTTCATGCAAGTACGTATTTGTGGCAAGGCCACTGGAGCCAGAGAATAGCAAATATTGACCCTCTTGTGTCAACAGAAAAGCAAGTGCAAAACTGGCTGTGGGCAGATCAAATTTCATTTTCAAAATAAACATTTGGTGTATTCTTTCTGCTTTCACCTCAACTCGATGTGTTGGTGCTCAGAGGCTGAAATCCCTCCTGCTGCAGCTTGCCTCTGTGTAAGACGTTGACATGTCAAATTCTCTGGGATGCTCAGTGTCCAGACAGGCACTGCACACATTTCTTCTTCTTCTGACCCACAATGCCGTCTCCCAAACCATCTCATACAACTTCTTTGGGGCACATTCCTGTACCCTTTGGATACTCTGGAAAAACACCCTGCAGGGCTTGGGGCATTTCTGAAGGTGATCTAGAGCTTGCAGATTCACTACACTTCACTATACCCTTTGGACAAGAAATGGCTGCAAGCTACAGTGAAATTGCTGTTATTTCAGTAAGACTAAGGTAAAACACAAGAAGTATTTATTTACAGCATGCACAGTCGGAAAAAGTCACAGATATTCATGTGAGACTTCAACAGAAAAAATGTACATGTGCTTGGACTTTTGAGAATTCATCCCAACGTGCCGCCTGGCTGCTGCTCTCCTGATTCACCCCTCGCTGGGGGCTTTGCCCATCTTCCCCGGCTGTGGCCACAGCTCTCCCACAATTTCCACTGGCATTAGCTGTCACTGTAAGGAACAATCCTATGACCTTCCTGCCCCTAGCCACAGAGTCCTGCCCTGCCACCTGCTCCATGGTGGCCTTGGACATGCTAGTGGGCTTGCACAGTGGCGGGGGTTAGACCACCCGTCCATGCTGAGACTTACCTTTATTTTTTGTTGTTGTCAGGTTATCTTTCACTGGATCACTTCTTTCACCCTGTGGACTGTGAGGCTGCAGGAATACTTGGGTCGACATCAGCAAAAGGGCAGGTGGGGGGCAGAAATGAGCAGTGGCCACTGGGCTGGGGAGGGGACCACTGGTGCATCCTGGCTTAAAGTCTCTCCGACATCATGGCCTCACTGTGAGTATTTCTGCCTGAAACCTATCCATGTTTGGAGCCAAATATTTGTTGTCCATCCATCAACAGAGATACTTGATACAATTATCTGAGTGAGTTAGATGTGTGTAATCCCTGACTGGCTTTTGACTGAGAGCAGACGTGACAGTGATTAGCCACTTTGGGACAGCTTCTTATCTGGGGAAAGCTGGATACGGTATGATAGATGGAAATCTCAGAGGTGTGGGAGCCAGCTGTAGGGTGAGGTTCAAACTAAATGTGAGACTTGAACTCTCTGCCTAACCCCAGAGACCTTCCCTTACAAATAAATGTGAAGTGCATTGGCAGCTGCCACATGCTGAAGCTTGCACAGAGTTATACTGCTGTCTACTGAGCAGTGTATGTACAAGCGCAAGCATCAAATCCTTGCAAGATATAAATTACACTTCACCACACCACATACAATTTAATTGCCAATCATGTAACCAGCACATCTTTAAATGCTCACTTGTTTTCCCACTGGACAAAGGCACTGCATTGATTTTTACTATATAATTACAAAAGGCCAAGGAAGGTTATTTTTCTAAATGATCTTTCCATGGGTAGCTGAAGTCACATGGGTTCCTAAACCCTGTTCTTGTGAAAATCTGTTAAATTTGCTTTAGTTTTTACCATCTAGACAGTACCCATGAACATTGTAGTCAAGATTTGCTACTGAAGCCTAAGGAACTATGAAGTGGACCACGACTTACTTTCCTTCTGGGAAAACATGTGTGCTTTCAACCTAAAAGATGAAAAAAAAAAAAATATTAAGGGTAGCGTGAAGATGACAATTTCATCTAATTCCACATAAAGTGATTGACCACAATAAGGTTTGATCAGAAACAGAGGTGCCCTAGCACCATTTTGTTGCAAACGTGTTGGATTCACAGAGCCAGGCAGGAAAGATCCGGGGAGGACTTTTGCAGGAACCACAGCCCTCAAGAGGCTTGTTCAGTTTCACAGCAAATTAGCAGATGCATATGTCTGCTGTTTCCCCAAATCAGCCAAGCTGGGCAGCAAGCAGGGTAATGGCTTATATAAAGCAATGCAAATTAGAGGTCTAAACTAACAATAACCTCTCAAACAATTTATATGAATGGGGAGACAAATGCCTCTCAGTGACATATGTGGTGTTGGGCCTTTGGAAAATAAATATGAAATGCCCAGAGCATGTGAAATGGAAGATGATGTTCAGAAATTTCCAGGTACACAACTTTTTCTATTTTAAATGAGTCAAAGTGAAAAGGCAAATACTGACCTTAAGGATGCTGCTGGATAAATAAAATACTAAAAAAATAGGGAAGTCATGGGGAATTAAATCAAAATGCTGGTGAAGCCATAACCCATGTTGCTATAACAGAGAAAACAGACCTGAACATTTGTTGGAAAAAAAACCCCTATTTTCTTCTTTCTTTGCAAAGATTCAGTTAATGAGTGACTTGGAAAGAGTCTCACTAAGAAAATTATGAATGGGGCATAATAAACATGAGTCACTATAGCAAATTTTCGGATTTTCCTTGGGAGTCTTCCTTACAGGATCTTTGTGTTGGGAAAAGGAAAGGGATAGGGAAAAACTTGCATCAAAATTCGTATAGCTATAAACATGGATGAGATTATGAAAACCACAAGGAAGCATCATTTGCTTCCCATTGCATAAACATGTGGTAAGAGGGTGGTACGAGGATGTACAAGGCAGTCTCCACGAGAGAAGCAAAGTGTAAGATGACAGTAAAAGACCAGAAATACTACAGACATGAGATTTGTGAAGGTACGACAACTAGCCAGTGAATTTCATTGCTTCAGCCTTTTGGAAAATTATGGATTCTGCAGTTGTTCAGCGTCTGATGCGCACAGAGATCGGGTGTGTTTGAGAATGCCATTCCCCAAAAGCGGACAGACCTTTGCTGGGTAACCTTTGCACTCTGCTGGAATAGCGACCCGTGTCTGAAAGCTGGGTAGTAAAACTAACGCTCCCAACACAGGCGTGTTTTATGGAGCCATGACAGACACTGAATTTATATTGCTTTTGAAGCTTGCTTATCTGTCTGAAAGCTTTGGAGGGTGACAACCCTCTTGTTTCTTTCATTCTAATGCTCTCCAAAAGCTCTCTGATTAATTAGTTATCCTTTCCCTTCCATTCCCCACATTTGGGACTTGGAATATCTCTTTATATTGGAAAATAGTAATAAAATGGCTTGGGCCATGACTGAGACATTTTCTAAAGTTTTTTGGTAAAGCAAAAAAAAGGCCAAACCCAAAAAAGGAAGGGACCTTTAGGAGGGTGTTTTCTGACTGCCCAGCTAACACAAAGCTGTTCTCCTTGAATCAGGTGATTCCCATTATTTAATGAATAAATAAATGTTACTTTTATGTCTCAAAGCTGATGCTAAGTTTTACATGTTTTCTACTGAAAATCGCAGTCTCCTAGGGCCAAATGGCTAGTGCTTTTGTCTTTGTCTGCCTCACAAATTAAAAATGATGGTCTTGTTCTTGCAGGAGAGCTGAGCACTTCTCAGGATCGGGCCTGCTGGGACTCTGTGCAAGTCACCTCAAATTAAAATTCCTTGTCAGAAAACAGCTCTGGAAAGGCAGTATCAAATCAATCTGTTATGAAGATAAACACTGGGCAATAAAATTAGACAGAAGAGGGTAGCAGTCAAATGGGAAGCACCATTTGGAGGATCCTGGACCAAGCTTCACTCTTGGTTTTCACTTGCTTTCTGACTTTGATGAGCAAATTAAAATGTAACTGCTAAAACGAAGTTCCTAGAAAGAAGCTCAAATTCCAGATGGCTGATACCACCCAGGCACCAGCTGTGAGGAGGTAATAAACTCTGCTTTTAAAAAGAAATAGGCAGTGCCAAGCTGCTATTGCTGCACTTGGGGGTTTTGTGTCTGCTGAATTCAGCTAGTTCTAAGTGCCACACACATCCAGGGTCTGGTATCCTGATTGCCACTGGACTATGTAGCACGTACCAAAAGAAGCAGGAGTGAGACCTTTGTCAAGCAATACTAAGGAGCAGCCAAAAGTCATTTGGGCACTGGGTATGTTTTCCCTGAAGGCAAGACCTCACAACGCTTTGAGAGAATCCACAACAGGCTCCACAAGGTGAGAGATTGTTTTATCCAAATTTTGCCTTATTTTAAACAACTGCAGCTTTTGCTTTTTTTATATTGACAAACTGTATTGACCATGATGTACAGGGACATCCTATCCTTTGGATGTTAGCTGATGGAGGCAAGGAGCAGGGAAAGGGAGTACTGGGGAGCAGGCAGGAGCTGGTTTTGCAGAAGCATCTGGCTGTGGCCTGAGGAGGTGCATGGGGAAGGAGGGCATATGGGTACCATGAACCACATTGGTTGTAGCACAGGGGAGAGGTGACAGCAGAGGCTGAGAGCACAGTACACCACAAGTAGGCTGGACTGGGAATGGCTGCGATTTTAACAGCTGAACTTTTCAAAGGCCTCCTCACTCAGAAGCAGCACCTTATCTCTGGCTGTCAGGCATCAGAAAGAGATGAAACAGCCAGGCATTCAGGTCCCTCTCAGCTAATAAAAGGTTTTGGGTAGCCTTTAGCTCACAGTGGGCATAACAGTCTATTCCTGATGCTGCTGTACCATAA